>NW_015175422.1:155224-158214 GCF_001447785.1 Gekko japonicus
AAAAAAGGAAAGAAAAGGGCAATTTTCACCCTGCGGTTTGTAGCTCCGCATACGTTATTGCGGGATGCCCAGGGCCCTAGAGAGTGGGGGGGCTGTTCATGAAGGATGCTCAAAACACGGGGGGGGGGGCTTGCCAAAGGGACTCCAGCCTCTGAATTCCCGGTGCAAGAAATGCAAAGAACCCCACCAAGACCAGGCATGGCCGGGGAAAGGGCGCCTCGACTCTTCCGCGTGAAGGTTGAGCGACCCCACTCGGGACCCGCCGGCGGGCGGTGAGGCCTGGTTCAGGAAGCCCGGGGAAAGGCGGTGGAGGAGGGCCTGGAAGACGCCCGGCCAGGCACTGAGATGTCACCCGACCTCCCAGTGAGGCCCCAAAGCAACTGCTCTCCCCCCCCAGCCTCCACCTCCCCAGCGTCTCCCCATTGCAAAGATGGGGGGGAAGGGGGGGGAAGGGAAGCTTCGGGGAATCGACCCACCTCTTTCTTCCATGGAAAGCAATTCAGGAACACAACAGCGAAAAGGCATATTTAATCCAGAAATGAAGGACAGAAGCTGTTGTTAGCAGAGTATTACAGAGGAAGAGTATTACAGAGGAAGAGCCAACACGAGTCTACTCTAACTGAAATCTCTCTCCGACGCTCCACCTACTGAATTCAAACTGCCCGCTTAGGGCTTAGCCCCACATCACCACTTAGGGGACTGTTATGACTAATCTCGTCGCCATAGTGGTGATGTCACAACGTACTGGAAAGGCTTTCCATATATAGGAGGTAGTGGGCAAACGCTCCATGTGAACGGGGCCCCTGACTGTGATGGACCAATGGTCTGATTCAGTAGAAGGCAGCTTCATATGTCCAAAGGACAGCCTTCTGTCCATCACAGCCACCCTACATCCACGTGATGCAGACAAGGGGTATGGGTGTTTCCCCATCATGTGCTTCAACAATTGTGGAATGAGAGGACAAATCGCTCCCAGTGGTAGCCTGGAACATGTCAGCAGAACAGAGACTGTAATGAAATGTATTGTTTATAGAGGAAAGTGACTAGTCAAGGCATAGAGCCAGCTTGGTGTGGTCCTTAAGAGTGTTGGACTTTCATCTGGAGATGCTAAGAGTAGTGGACTTTAATCTGGAGAACCGGGTTTGATTCCCCACTCCTGCTCCACATGAAGCCAGCTGGGTGACCTTCGGCCAGTCACAATTTCTCTCAGAGCTCTCCCAGCCTCACCTACCTCACAGGGTGCCTGTTGTGGGAAGAGGAAGGGAAGGAGAGCGTAAACCACTTTGAGACTCCTCATGGTAGAGAAAAGTGGTCTAAAACCAATCCTCCTCCTCTTCTTCTGTTACTTAGGGACCAGCAGGCTATTTCGTTGCCAGCTAGGCCAGCTGCCTGTTCCTACCCAGGCCAAACCAAAGCTCACTTGGAAGCTCTTACAACATAAAAACATAAGAAGAGCCCTGCTGGATTAGATCAGTGTTGCATGTAGTCCGGTATCTTGCCTCACACATCCTATCTGGAGGTCAAACAACAGGGCATAGAGGTGAAGGCAAGGCCTTCACCTGATGTTACCTCTTCGTACTTGTCACCATGGCTAGTACTAGCCACTGAGAGACCAATTATGCAAGAATCAGTAGAATCCCCTTCTAATTTCATCTGTTTAATTCTTATAGGCCCCGGTCAAATGGAAGGTTTTGGCCCGGGAGAGGGACGGATCAGGGGTGCAGCAAACGGGCACGATCTCACCGCAACATCTGGGAAGCGGTGCACACCCGTCCCCGATCCGGTCCTTCCGGCCGAAAACCCGTAGTTAAAAAGAACCACCCCCAGAGGTGGACTTACCGGGAATGCCGCATCAAGTGCGGCTGTGGGATCGCCTCCACGCGCTTCGTCAGGAGCAATCCTGGCTCCCAGCCGAACTGCGCATGTGCACACATGCGCAGTTCGGCTACCTCGCTCCCCTTTCAGTGGCTTCCCCCCGGCATCTGATTGTGCCAGGGAGGAAGTGCGCGGCGGCTCAGGGGATCTATGTGATCCCGCCACCGCGTGTCTTTTTTGGTGCAGCTTTTAAAAGCCGCACTTTGCCGGTGTTTTTTCCCCCATGTGGCAGGGGCCATAGATGATAATGGCTTTGGTTGTAGTGGGACAAAAGGTATATCATCTTCTAAAGCCTTCTACTCCTGTGGCCATCATTACAGCCTCTGGCAGCAAATTCCACTTTTTACTCCTTCATTGTGTAAAGAAGCATTTCCTTTTGTCTGTCCTGAATCTACCACCTATCAGCTTCATTGGATGCCCTGAAGTTCTAGTATTTTGGGAGAGAGGGATCTAATCTCTCTACTCCATGCATAATTCTATAAACCTCTACCATGCCCCACCCTTAGTCATCTTTTTTTCTAAACTGAGCAGCAAGAGGAGTAGGGAACACAATGGCCAGCCTTGATTAGAAGCATCCTACAACCTGGGAAGATGGCGAGGCCCTGGGCTCCTTTCAGCCTGTATCCAGAGTGGCTCATTGAAAGGGGGTAGTGGTGTGCTGTGCATGAGCATGGATTTGCATGGATGTGCACCACAGAAATCCACTCCCCACTTTGAGATTTAACATCTAGAGATATTAACATCTGGGCATAGACCCCAGGGACAGAGTTGAACACACACACTCCATATCAACTTTTGAAACTCCCACTAACCAAATTTTAATGATATGATCCCTCCAAATGGTACATCCTCCAAGAGCAAGAATCAGAATTGTTTATAACTATTCTTGCAAATCGCCTTGTACTACAAGAAAAGGCAGGATACACAAAATAGAAAGAGAGAGAGAGAGAGAGAGAGAGAGAAAGAGAGAGAGAAAGAAAGCAAGAAAGCAAGAAAGCAAGAAAGCAAGAAAGCAAGAAAGCAAGAAAGCAAGAAAGAAAGAAAGAAAGAAAGAAAGAAAGAAAGAAAGAAAGAAAGAAAGAAAGAGGGAAAGAAAGAGGGAAAGAAAGAGGGAA
>NW_015175422.1:158324-173015 GCF_001447785.1 Gekko japonicus
GAGAGAGAGAGAGAGAGAGAGAGAGAGAGAGAGAGAACGGACATTGATTTACCAGGGCATAGGGAATAGATACGAGAAACTGTCCCAAGTAAATAGGCCTTCATGAAACATAGCAATTTGTTTACTTATTTTACACCCCACTTTTATGCCCGATGGAGCCCCTAAATAGCTTACAGCATTGTCCTCTCTTCCCTTTCATCTTCACAATAACCCTGTGAGGTAGGTTATGCAGAGAGCGTGCGACTGGCCAAGGTCATTCACCAAGCTTCCATAACAGAGTGGAGATTCAAGTCTGGTTAGGACTACATACCCTTCTGGGCCATTTTTAGGAAAACAGCAGTAACTTCATCTGTTCACGAGCTTGACTTTTAACTTCCAGAATCCAATTTGGTTAATAAGAAAGGAGGTTAATGCATGCTGGCAGTTTGATGGGATTGCTCTTCTTTTTCACTCATGATGTAACTCATAAAAATGTCCCGCACTATTTATGCAGAGTTCCTCGTACTTTACATAAAACAGGGGACAGAAAGAAGTTGTTTCATAGTAGCTAGAATGCTTTCCCTTGGGAATCATCGAAAGGTCCTTATTTGTACTTAGTAATGGGCTCCCTATTATGAACGTCAAGGAAGTATAAATAATTCCAAAGCAGTAGAATTCCAAAGCTGTGGTGGCTCAAGTGGTTAAGACGCTGAACTGCAGGCTGTGGAAGGTCAGTAGTTCAGGAGTTCGAGACCTGGGTGCCGCATGACGGAGTGAGCTCCCGTCTCTAGTTCCAGCTCCTGCCAACCTAGCAGTTCGAAAGCAAGAAATTGCAAGTAGATAAATAGGTACCACTTTGGTTGGAAGGTAACAGCGTTCCGTGCGCCTTGGTGTTTAGTCATGCCGGCCACATGACCATGGAAACATCTTCGGACAGCGCTGGCTCTTCGGCTTTGAAACGGAGATGAGCACCGCAACCCCAGAGTCGGATTCGACTGGCTTTCGAGCAAGGGAACCTTTACCTTTTAGAATGCATAGTAAAAAACTGATCAGTTAAGATTCAACAACGCATTGCTTTTTCTTAAGTGTAGTAAATGGTCCGAACTTGAACAGAATCATTTTTGGCATTTGGAAGAAGTAAGTTTGCTGCTCAGATTGTCGTCTAATTTTCTATTCCTAGTCCTATCGTATTGTTCTTTGGATGTTTTACACAGTATGGTTACACTGCTGCGCATATGATCATTCAGTTTTGTATTCCTAATCCTATTGCATTGCTCATTGGATATCCTCTACTATAAAATTATTTTGTTCCCTCTTTCTGTACTCTGTAATTCACCTTGAGCCTCAGTGAGAAAGGTGATTATAAATAAGCTAAATTTTAAAACTAACGACATTAATAAAATTAAACAAATAAACAGTTTCTGATATGATAGTTATTTTGGCTCCTTGCTGACAGGTTCCATTTTCCTAGACAGACCGAAGTGGGAGGAGCAACAGGGAGAGAGAACGCCTCCATAATTGTGTGTGTGTGTGTGTGACAGGAACGTTATCCAACCCGAACAGTTAGCTTATCTCCCTGCCAAATAGGATCAACCCAAATGATATTTCTGTGCACACTGTTTCTACTTTCTGCCAATACTTGCCCAATCTCTTTCATCTGAGAGGGGTTTTAAAAATATATAAACTTAGGTCCTATTTCCAGGAATTATTTCATTATCTGCATCTTTTCCCTCTTAGGCTGAAGAAAAGGCTGTTTTCACACATGGTGTAATGTAGAGGGGGAAACATAGGTAGAGCCTCAGTCTGAAGCTACAATTGCCCTCCACTTGTGATAGAAACAGCTGCAGCAGGGAAAGGTGGCAAAGGCCTAGGGTTGTCAACCTCCAGGTCATAGCTGAAGATCTCCCACTATTACAATTGATCTCCAGGCAACAGAGATTTATTTATTTTTTTATTTTTATTTTTTGCATTTTTACCCCGCCCTCCCCGTGAATGGGCTCAGGGCAGATTACACAGGGGCACAAGCCCATACATAAAAACAATGTAAAACAGTAAAAACTATTAAATCACGACAAAACAAATAAAGTGCTCCATACAAACAAGATGGTCTCTTGGTTCGCCTGGAGAAAATGGCGGCTTTGGAAGGTGGACTCTGTGGCATTATACCCCACTGAAGTCCCTTCTCGCTCCAAACTCCACCCTCCTCAGGCTCCACCCCCAAAATCTCCAGGTATTTCCCAACCCAGAGCTGGCAACCCTACAAAGGCCCAAAGGGTTCTTAGGAATTCCACAGAACCATGTGGTGTGTGCCATGTGCTGGCTCTCCATGAAAACTCTCATAAACGGCAGCCAGGGGTCCCATAAGCAAAATGGGAACTGTCACCCATTTTACCTCAGTGGCCTTCAACATCTTCTGACTCCAGCCCACAATTCAGTGCTCTCTTTTAACTGGACCTTTTCTATGTGCCCATCTCTCTTCAGCACTCTTCTACACTGCTTCTTCCCCACTCTTCCCCTTCTATTCTCCCCTCTTCCCTCTCTTAAATGAAGTCAGCAAGAATACAGCCATGGTGCAGTACTTGTGGGTCGTGACCAATGTTCCCTCTAAGCTGTAGAGTCTTGTGAGCAAAAATTCTACTATGTGAGTTACTGGCATTTAGGTTGTGAGCGAGCAATTTGGTGACTGCATAGATTAGTATGCACTGGAGCCATCCTTCTTGAGCTAGGACAAAAATGTGTGAGCCGGAGGCTAAAAAACTGTGAGCCAGCTCACACTAACTCAGCTTAGAGGGAACATTAGTCATGACCTGCCAACTGAAGACTTTTTTTTGGGGGGGGGGAGCAGTTCTCAAAAGGGCTCTTTTTGCCTCACCTACCTCACAGGCAATGATCTCTCTAAGCTGTGGAGTCTTGTGAGCAAAAATTCTACTTTGTGAGCTCCTGGCATTAAAGCTGTGAGTGAGCGATTTGGGTACTGCATAAAGTACTTTGCTCTGGAGACATCCTTCCTGAGCGAAGACAAAAATGTGTGAGCTGGAGGCTAAAAAACTGTGAGCTAGCTCACACTAACTCAGCTTACAGGGAACACTACTCACAGGGTGTCTGTTGTGGGGAGGGGAAGGGAAAGGCAACTCCGAGACTCCTTTGGGTAGTGAGGGGCAGGCAGGGGTCATTTCATAGAAAAAGAGCTAGGGGAACTCATTAGCATAACTCATTAGCATATGCCACACCCCCTGACATCAGGGGCCCGGCGGTGGACCTGCAAGGCCAACGGGAGTGCGAGGAAGCCCCGCCAAGGCCCTCCCTGGCCCCAGGCAGGCAGGGGTGGGGAGAGGCGGGGAGGAAGCAACTTACCCTCCCTCTTCTCCTGCCTCCTCCTGGCTGAATGAGGGCCGGAAGCGGGGCGGCCGGAAGCAGGGGGCGGGGCTTCGTCATGTGCCCCGCCCCCCATACCTCACCCGGGGGGACTGCGTTCCCTCGCGTTCCCCCCCGAAATGACCTCTGAGGGAAGGATATAAATCCAATCTCCTCCTCCTCCTCCTCCTTTTCTTCTTCTTCTTCTTCTCCTTCTCCTCCTTCTCCTTCTCCTCCTTCTCCTTCTTCTTCTTCCACCTACTTAGATAAGAGGAGGGCTTGAAGCTCTCTGCCAAAAGGCAGGGAATGCTAAATTTTAGCGAAGGCCACTGAAGTTCATGATTACCAGGCTCAGAATACAATCCTTTCCAGCTTGTACTGTTCGGCTTCACTAAAAAGACAGCATTACAGCCACAAGTTCTTTTTCTGCCTTAAATCATCTACCTGAGCCAAAAAAAGAACCACTAGCCCTATTCCCTTTATTCCCTGGCTCTTCCCTCCTCTCTTGTAATCCCATTTATGTTGCTGCTGCAGCAGCCACCCAAGAAGGGGAAGTGAAGATTTATTTATATTATTCATTTATTTATCTGCCTTCTTTCTGTCAAGAGTCCAAAAGCAACTTATGGACATGTCCAGACCAACTTAAGCAATATAATTTAAATAATCAAAACTATATATATATTGCTTAATTAATACATTGCTAATATATACTGCGGAGCAGTGGTGGCTCAAGTGGTTAAGACGCTGAACTGCAGGCTGTGGAAGGTCGGTAGTTCAGCAGTTCGAGACCCGAGTGTGCCGCATGACGGAGTGAGCTCCCGTCTCTAGTTCCAGTTCCTGCCAACCTAGCAGTTCGAAAGCAAGAAATTGCAAGTAGATAAATAGGGACCACTTCAGTGGGAAGGGAACAGCATTCCGTGCACCTTGGTGTTTAGTCATGCCGGCCACATGACCACGGAAACGTCTTCGGACAGCGCTGGCTCTTCGGCTTTGAAACGGAGATGAGCACCGCAACCCTAGAGTCGGATTCGACTGGCTTTCGAGCAAGGGAACCTTTACCTTTACCTAATATACACTGCAGCGTTTGGACTTTGGAGAGAAAAGTGGCAGAGAAATAAACTGTATTCCTTGCAGGTCTTCTGACCAAATACTAGCCAGGGCTGACCCTGCTTAACTTCCAAGATCTGATGAGATCTGGCTAGCCTGGGCCATCCAAGGCAGGGGTGGGCATGTGTGTGTGTGTGTCTGTCTGTCTGTCTGTCTGTCTATCTATCTATCATCTATCTATCATCTATCTATCATCTATCTATCATCTATCTATCTATCTATCATCTATCAATCAGTCTAAAGTAGGCCTTGCCAGGCTAAGAGCTAAGGGCCAAGGGTCCTTTGGTTCTTGCCCTTTGGCTATGGTTGCCAACTCCAGGTTCCAGGAATTCCTGGAGATTTTGGGGGTGGGGCCTGGGGAGGGCTGGGTTTGGGTAGGGAAAACCTCAACAGGGTATAACGTCACCTCCAAAGCAGCCGTTTGCTCCAGGGGAACTGATCTCGACAATCTGGAAATCAGTTGTCATTCCTGGAGAACCCCAGGCCCCACCTTGAGGTTGGCAGTCCCATCTTTGGCCTATGACCAAAGGGTTCATGCCACATTCAGTCTTTATAAGTGCAGGCAGGCAGCAGACAAGAACAGAGCCGAGAGGTGGTGCAACTGGTACGATTTCCCCCTACAGTTCTCCAGAAGATGGTCTCTCCCGCTTCCCACCTCCTCTCCTCCTCCATCCCCAGTAGGGTTGCCAACTCTGGGTTGGAAAATACCTGGAGATTTTGTGGGTGGAGCCTTAGGAGGGTGGAGTTTGGGGAGGGAGGGACTTCAATGCGGTATAGTGCCACAGAGTCCCCCTTCCGAAGCGGCCATTTTCTCCCGGTGAACTGATCTCCGTCGCCTGGAGATTAGTTGTGATCCCGGGAGATCTCCAGCCACCACCTAGAGGTTGGCAAGCCCGCTCCCCACTCACTGGCCATGTTTCAGCCGCATCCAAAGCATCAGATTGCCCTGGAAACCACACTTGTTTGGGATGGGATTGAGGAAGATTTGGGAAGGCAACAACATTCTACCGATGAAGTCATCTGCGGTGCGATGCGGCTTTGCCAGACGTCGCCATCTTCAGTACTGGGCTCAGCCTAAAGACATGCTGTTTCCTGATTGGGGAGAGGCAAAACAGCTCAGTTTGCCAAGCCGAGACCAAACACATTCCTCAGCCCCTTGGAGGCATCTGCTCTGTCTTAAAGCTAAGCCTCCCAAAACTTCCATCCTCCATATCACTGTTCCCTGTCACCGGGGTGCATCTCATTCAAGCAACTCCGCAACAGGAGCTGATTGTCAAGTATCTCCTTCTGTAGCGCCCAGTCTGATTGGATGCATCTCCAAATTAAGCCGGAGGCAAATTAAACAGTGCTCATGTGTGTTTAATTATCAGACACTTGCAGGTAATTTTAACAAATTAGATATTTAAGTTGCTCAGAAAGCAGTAAATTAATGCATACGGCGTGATTCACCATATTTTGGTCTATTAATCTTATTTCTCCCTTTTTTTCCCTCAATTATATTTCCCATACTTTATCTGTTGCCTACTAGCTGTGGAGCCGCTTTATTCAGGCAGCGGCAGGCCTAAGAATTTTTTTTAAAATGTTAATAATAATAATATTTCAGCCTCGGCAGGAGACAGCACTTAAAACTGACCTAACGTGTAAGCCACGCAGAGCTAGCTCTGAAACGAATCCTGAATATGGAAGGAAATGAGTTGGAGAAAGCTCCTCAGCATAATGTGGTGGGGTAGCTCTTAAGGTTTTGAAAGCAAAGCCAGAGGTCATGAGGGGTACGGTGCGCGCAGGGGGGAGAGATGCTCATGATGAATAGTTAATGGTATGGAATCGGCCTTTTGTAAAACACCCGATTTGAATACACTTACAAACAAAGAAGAAGAAGCCAGCCGAGTTTTCCTTTCTCATCTGCGGAGGATGTATTTCCACCTTTCCGAGCACTCGGATGCAGAGGCTGGGCTACCGCGACCGTGTTTTGGAACTCCGCCAGGGTGCATCCGGGGTCAAGCCCCCGGCTGCCAGGTTTTAAGATCCAACTGTCAATCGGGCGGAGCCAGGATCGAACGGCACCGTGTAGGGCAGGCCAGAGTCAAGCTCCGAAAATGGCAATGGGAGATCAGATGCACCAGCAGCTACTAGCCTGCTCCGGGACAAGCCAGAGGTCAGGTTCCGCAAACAGGATCTGATGACGGGGAGGGTGGAAAGCAGCCGGCCGCAATCCAAAGCAGGCTGGCGGGTCGTGATCCGAAGGGAGCAAGCGGCTCACTCTGGTAGGGGGGTTCTGACAACAAGACAAGTTGCTGAGGTGGAAGGGCAGGCTCAGAGGCCCTGGTGGATCTTGGGGGGGGGGGTCAGCTGATGGATGCTCAGAGCTTGAACTGCAGCCCCAGCGGCACCCTTAAAGAATGCAGCCCAGCTTACAAGACATGCAGCATAAATAGGGTTGCAGGTCCCCCCCGAACGCTGGTGGGGTGTGGTGGGTAGAGTTGCCAGCTCCAGGATGGGGAGGTCCCGGTGATTTGGGAGTGGACAGGAGGAGAAGGAAAGGCTCCTCAGTGGGGTACAGTGCCATAGATGCCACTCTCCAAGGCGTTCATGTTCTCCAGGGGAACTGATCTCTGTAGTCTGGAGATGAGCTGTAATTCCGGGAGATCCCCAAGTCCCACCTGGAGGCTGGCATCCCTAGGCGTAAACATGGACCTGCCGGGCACGGGCCCTAGGAGGTAACTTGCCAATGCTGGCTGCAGTGAGCCTCACTTCAATGCACACCTTTTACAAACTCAAGGCCAGATGATCCATTGAGCAGAAGCTCACGTTACTTATGTCAGAAGGATATGGGGCCTTTTCATTGGTGCTGTTTGGACCTCTTCAGCACCTGTAGTTTTGGACAGCGGCTGAAGTGGGTGGAGTTTCCTGTTCTAGTAGTTAGTTGTGTTCCGAGATAATAAATGAGTGGTGCTTATGGCCCACTGAGCTTTACCACTACTGGACATAGTGCCAAGCTTCCCTTTGAATGAACAGTGCCAAGCAGCAGATGTGTTATTAGGGTTGCTAGGTCCCTACCTTCTGCCAGTGGGGGGGGGGGGGGGGGGGTGGAGCTTCTCTTCTGGGATCTTCTGGTGCATGTGCTATATGCACGCACAGGGCTATTTTGGGGCAGGAACACACAGGAACGGAGTTCCGGCTGGCTCCTGAGTTGGCCACACCCAGCAGGAACTCATTAGCATAATAGGCCACACCCAACAGCAGAAACTCATTAGGAGTGGCTACAGTAGGTGTGTGCTACAAAAAAAAGGCCCTGGGTTTTGACAACAAAAAAGTTAAACAGAATAAGAAGCAAAAGGTGGGTGTGGCTGGATGACCACACTTCTGGGGGTGTGGCCTAATAGGCTAATGAACTGTGGTGTCAGGGTGTGGCCTAATATGCTAATGAGTTTCAGCTGTCGGGTGTGGCCTACTATGCTAATGAGTTCCTGCTGGGCTTTTTCTACAAAAAAAAGCCCTGTGCACGCACCATGATGACATCACCCAGAAGTGACATCATCCCGGTAGGCACATTGCCAGGGGGACGGGCTAGAATTTGGCCAGAAACTCTTTGGTGCCATAGAGTTCTTTGGCCAAGTGCTAGAGCCTCCCCCTGGCAATGTGCCTGGCGTGATGATGTCACCTCTAGGTGATGTCACTGCACTGGGCACATTGGTGCAATCCCAGCATTTTGGGGGTGGGGTTCCCCCCGCTGGCCGGATCTGGGCCAGCGGATCGGGACCCCTAAAGCGGACAAACCCCCACCCCCAAAGGGGGAATGGCAAGCCTATGTGATATATGTGCCTCTGCCTTTAAGAGAGGCTGTAACTACTGACTTTTTGTTCCCTTAAAATAAGGCCGTTGTGGCTCACCTCCTGTTTCCCTGTAAGAGACATTGCAACAGCTCACTTCCTGTACCCGGTTCCTGGGCTCCATGTAAGCTATTCTGGATGGTCATTTATCAGACAGACACATGAGAAATCTTCAAGGCCAGCAATCGCAGTAAGCCATCTGTAACATATGGGGTTACCAACCTCAAGGTGGGACCCAGAGCTCACCCAGAATTACAAATGGGCTCCGGGTGACAGAGATCAGTTCCCCTGGAAGGAATGGCAGCTCTCCACCCACACCTGGGAAACGGCAACTCTGCATGGAAACATTTAAAAAACTGATGGGGTTAGGGTGTCAAGGTCCCCTCTGACCACCAGCGGGGGATGGGGGGGTCGCCAGATCCAGGTTTGGAAACTCCTGGAGATTTGGGGATGGAGCCTGGGGAGGACAGGGACCTCAGTGAGGTACAATGCCATAGAGCCCCCTCTCCAAAGCATCCATTTTCTCCAGGGGAGCTGATCTATATAGTCTGGAGATAATCCTCAGGTCCTCCCTGGGGGCTGGCATCCCTAGAATGAGTATTTCTATTCCTCAAAACTACCACAAAACAAAACCCATCAGAATGTGTGTCCAGGTTATGCTAAACAGCTCTGGACAAAAGATGGCCTGTTCAGAGTTCTAATGTGCTTGAATTCCAGGCTTGCATTTACCATCGCATTTTAAGTCAGTTCAACGCTGCAAAGAAGGGCTGATCATCTCAGTCTGCAATTGCTTGTAAACAAAACGATGCAGCGCGTGGGTTTAGTTTCCCCTGAGATTCATGTCGTTTAAATCCTGCCGTGTCTCAGCTTCTCAACAGACTCCCAAGGTCCAATTCTATGGATTTGGGGGTGTTTCCACACATGACATTAAAAACCCCTTTGAGCTGCTCCCGTGCTGTTTATGTGCAGCTATGAATGTGGTGGCAGAAAGAAAAGCTAAAGAGAGCCATTTGGAAATAGCATTTATGTTCTTCTAGCATAGTTACTGCATTAGAGAACAGATGCTGGGAATACCAAAATGGGATTCGGCTATTGTGTGTGAGAATTTATTTTTATTTACTTATTTTATGATATTTCTACTCCACCTTACTGCCCTCATAAGGGCCCCCAAAGTGGAGAGCAAATGAAGAGCTTCCATAATTAAAAAAAAATAAAATCTTAAAAGCCATTAAAACCAACAACAACACAGCCTTAAGCTAATTAAAAGGGTATTAGCAGCGACGTTCTTGTTTGCTTGTTTCTTTAGGAAATGTGTCGGATGCCGTCCCGGAGAGACGGGCCAGTTCCTAGAGTGTTGTGATGTCACTTCTGGGCAGAAACCGGAAGTGATGTCACAATGTCGCTCCCCTTCCCCCAAGTACTCTCGCTGGTTGCCTGCACTCCACTGGGAACCCCATGCTGTACTATAGAGCCAGTTTGGTATAGTGGTTAAGTGCTCAGACTCTAATCTGGGAGAACCGGGTTTGATTCCCCACTCCTCCACTTTCACCTGCTGGATGACCTTGGGCAAGCCATAGTTCTGTCAGAGCTGTCCTTGAAAGGGCAGGCCTTGAGAGAGCTCTCTCAGCCCCACCTACCTCACAGGGGGCCTGTTGTGGGGAGGGGAACGGAAAGGAGTTTGTAAGCCGCTCTGAGACTCCGAGTAAAGCGCAGGGTATAAATCCAATATCTTCTTCTGCTGCTGCTGCTGCTGCGCATGCTCAGACTGTACGGAGGGAACAGGAGGTTGCCAGCTGCCACCACCTCTCTGAAGTGCAGAAACTATCCCTTCTGTCCCCCCCCCGCCCGCCTGCCCCAAGTGGGGCCATCTCTGTAGCCAACAGAGCACTCATCTCCCCACCACCGCCATCCCCACCTTTATTTCCAGGTGCACCAAACATCTAAAGCTGGGGTGCTAAACCTTTTTGCACTAGAAGACACTTTTGGAATTCTGAGACAATACGATGAGCTCAGTCACAAAATGGCCACCACAAAATGGCTGCTGCAGGAGGCCAAGCCAGCCAGAAAATGGCTGCCGCAGCTTACCTTCAGTCACACAGTGAATATCCTTGGCCTGTGGCTGCAGCTCCCACCAAAGTAATGTTTTTTACAAATCCGCACAGTGAATCTAATCTCCAGGGTCCGAAGCCTTGCTGGGGACAGCTCCATCTAGCCCCAGCTACTTTCTGAAACACTGTCAGGAAAGGGGTCAGCAGGTGCCACTTCGGGGACCCTGCCCTGAACAAGATGCTTTTCATCCGGTAGGCAACCCAAAAAAATTGTTGACTTCCCCTGCATTAGTATGTCTCTCTCCACACACACACCCTGCACCCATAGGCTGTGCTATGCATGCTCTTCCTCCCTGGAGTGCTAATACAGGATAGGTGGCTGTTGCTAGTTTGGTGTAAGAAGTTAGGAGCACGGACTCTAATCTGGGAGAACCATGTTTGATTCCCCACTTGCAGCTGCTGGCATGACCTTGGGTCAGTCATAAGTTCTCTCAGAGCTGTTCTCTCACAAGCAGTTCTCAAGAGAGCTCTCTCAGCCCCACCTACCTCACAAGGTGTCTGTTGTATAGAGAGGACGGGAAGAGGATTGTAAGCTGCTCTGAGACTCCTTCAGGTAGTAAAGAGCAGTGTGTAAATCCAATCTCCTCCTCCTCTTCTTCTTCTTCTTCATCATCTTCTTATTTCCTTACACCATGGATGTTGCTATACTGGACCATGAAGATGACCTATGTTGCTGGACCTATGCTGCTATACTGGACCATGAAGATGATGGAACATCTTGCACTGTAGTCAAGACCAGTGTTCCCTCTAAGCTGAGTTAGTGTGAGCTAGCTCATAGTTTTTTAGCCTCCGGCTCACACCTTTCTGTCTTAGCTCAGGAAGGAGGGCTCCAGAGCAAACTAATTTATGCAGTAGCCAAATCGCTCACTCACAACTTTAATGCCGGTAGCTCACAAAGTAGAATATTTGCTCAGAAGACTCCACTGTTTAGAAGGAGCATTGGTCAAGACCCTTGTGCTTGATCCTGCGTCACGCTGCTGCAGCTTGGCATTGTATCGGCCACTACATCTGTCATCCTGATCCAGCTAGCCATTTTCAAGAATATTTTAAGGGAGACGTTGACCTGGATTCAGGTTAGCTAGTCGCTGAACATGTTTTCTTCCTTTCTCATCTTTCAGTGCCCTTTCCTTCTACACTGTAAGATATGGAAAAATGGATCCAACTGTGATTTTTCTTTTCAAAGACTGGAGGGGCACCATCTGTGCTGACTTGCGGGGATACTGTAGAGCATTTCTATTAAAATGTATCTTCTCTAATCTTTCGGGGGGGGGATTCAGACCAGTGATCCTTCTAGTCTGGCATCCTATTTCAAAAAATGCCCAACCAGTAGAGTTGTCGGGTTCTCCCTGGCCACTGGTGGGACCTGGGGTGCCAACAAGCAGGGCACAGAGGCCTAGGCTTCCTCCTGATGTTGTATTCAGAGGTTTACTGCCTCTGGATGTGGAAGTTCCTTTTAGAAATAGTGGCTACATTGACCTTCATTTGCTAGCAACATGGGTAAGGGAGACTAGGTTCTCTCCGTCCACTTTCTCCACCCCGTGCATAATTTCGTCAACCTCTATCATTTCCCCTGCTAGGCTGTGATCATACGCACAATTAGACCCAACACAGGTGCAAGTGCTGGGCAGATTTAAAGGGCACGATCAGACAACAGCATCTGGGGAGTGCCCCACAACCATCGGCAACCTGCTCCGCTCCGCTGCAGAAGCAGAGTTAAAAGACACTGGGGAAAATCCAGTAGTAAACAGGTTGCAACGGGCCACAGATGGACTTTCCCCTGTCTGATCACTCTCATGGCATTGGGATGGTCTGATCAGGCCATCCCGACTCTGTGACGTTGTTTTTCCCCCCTTGCAGTATGCAAATCATTGCAAACTCCGTAGGGAGCCCTCGGTGCAGAGGTGCAATTCATCGATCCCTCGTTTAAGCGCATGGGGAAAACACGGCACACACAAAAAGACTCACCCGCAGTTGCATCTGATCACACACTGACAGACTGCGCCCACAGCCTCAAAGGGAGGTGTGATCGTCAGGGGTCGTTTCGTAGAAAAAGAGCTAGGGGAACTCATTAGCATAACCCATTAGCATATTCCACCACCACCCCGACATCACCGGAAGTGTGTCATAAGGCCACACCCCCTGACATCACCGGAAGTGTGTCATAAGGCCACACACCCCGCCCCCAACGGTCCCGGCTGCCGCCGCCGGCCTTGCAGCTCCACTGCCGAGCCCCATGAGGGGCCCGGCAGTGGACCTGCAAAGCCGGCGGGAGTGCAAGGAAGCCCCGCGAAGGCCCTCCCTGGCCCCAGGCAGGCAGGGGAGGGGGGAGGCAGGGGGGACAGAACTCCCCTGCGATCCCCCCCGAAATGACCTCTGGTGATCGTGCAACTGAGGGTCAAATTCCTCTGGAGGAAACAGCATCACTTCCCCACCCCCCACCCCCATTTTTCTGGCACATGTGACCGTAACCCTAATGGCATTTTCTTGAAACTGGAAAGTCCCAGACATTTAGCCTTCCCTTGCAGGAACCCTGCTTCAGTGCCTTAACCATCTGACATCCTCTTCTGTACTTTTCCCAGCTCTGAAATATCTTTTTTGAGATACAGCAACCAGAACTGTACAGAGTATTCCAAATGGGACTACGCCATAGATCTATGCAAGGGCATTACAGTATCAGTGGTTTGCCAGTTTGGTGTAGTGGCTAGGAGCACAGATTCTATTCTGGGCGAAATGGGTTTGGTTCCCCACTCCCCCACATGCAGCTGCTGGTGTGACCTTGGGTCAGTTACAAGTTCTTTCAGAGCTGTTCTTTCACGAGCAGTTCTCAAGAGAGCTCTCAGCCCCACCTACCTCACAGGGATGGGGAGAGGCGGAAAGGAGGTTGTAAGCCGCTCTGAGACTCCTTTGGGTAGTAAAAGGTGGGGTATAAATCCAATCTCTTCTTCTTCTTCTTCTTCTTTTTATTTTCAGTCCCTTTCCTAAGAATCCCTAGTATGGGTTTTTACCTTTTCACCACTGCCGTACACTGAGTCGACACTTTCATTGAGCTATCCACTACAACCCCAAGATCTCTTTCTTAGCTACCACCTGTTCAGAGCCCACCAGCGCATTTTATCCTGCCGTTTGATTCCTGGAAGCTAATTCCATTTTTGCACCTGCCTCATCTACCTGCGCTACCTTCAGCTCCCCTCTCTGATCTACGGACTCGCCTCACCTCGTGGCTTGTGGTCACAGCAGTTTCAAAAACAGAAGCAACATTTTTACCGTTTCAATTTTCGGATCCAGTCGTGAGAAATTACACGCTTTCTTGAAAGATAGCCTGGGCCTCCAGAACTAATACAAAACTCCGGTCGGGGTCATTTTTTAAAGCAAGCAGAACCCTCATGCATCAAAGGGACTACGAGGCAAATGAAGGGAAAGCCCTTTTGTTTTGGCTTCACAAATCCTTTGAAGTCTAATGGGGGGGGAAATGCGAGGAAACATTTTTCAGAGTGACTTTGTTGCCTGGTGTAGCCCTACGTTTCCCTGAATACGCTGTCAGTATGAAAAATTTGGCTGGGATGGTAGCTGCGGAAATTTCAATGTGCAACAATTGTCTGGACTTCTTCTTTTTTTCCCCCCCTCCATAGCAGAAAGAGCCAAAGATTTTAAGTTTGGGTGGTTGACCTCAACTTCGTTACCTGAACTGTATTCTCAGTGAGGGCATCTTGGAGCTCCGCACAAGATGTCAGGCTTCTGACCTTTCAAACTGGGCAAAAGTGAAGGGTGATAAGACTCTGCAGCCAGAGCAGAGCCTTCTAATTAGCAGATTTCCCCAGCTACGATGCTATACTGTTCCAGAAGTCTGCCCCACACTATATTCCTTCATCCCTGCTTAACCTATAGTGAAATATGCTTGGGTATTAACTCATGAACATCTGAATGGAAATAGCGTGGTGTAATAATGAGAGGATTGGATTCGGCTGGGCGAACCCAGTCCAAGAGCGATTCTGCATCTAGCATTCACATTTCCTCAACTGGGAGGGGAAAGTGCAGCTCAAAACCACATTCAAATACCTCGGGGCTCGCTGTACTGACTGCAAAGTCACCCCTGAACGGCCATACGTCTACACAGAAGGCAGGGGTCATTTCCTGCAGGAGCGCACAGGAGCAGAGCTCCGGCAGTAAAGAGCCCAGGGAGCGGGCACATACAACAAGCCCCACCCCCTGCTCCCAGCAGCCTCAGGCCACAAGGAGCAAGAAGCCTCCTTCCTTCCTTCCTTCCTTCCTTCCTTCCTTCCTTCCTTCCTTCCTTCCTTCCTTCCTTCCTTCCT
>NW_015175422.1:173083-196174 GCF_001447785.1 Gekko japonicus
GCCCCCTGCTAGGGGCGAGCGGCGTGTGCCCCCCCCCCCCATAGCTAGCAATCCAAAACAGTCCAGTGGAGCCTGAGCAGTGGGTGTTGCCTTTTGACAAACTTCTGGTGATGTCAGAGGGTGTGGCATATGCAAATAAGTTATGTTAATGAGTTATGCTAATGAGCTCCTGCACCTCTTTTTCTTTGAAATGACCCCTGGCAGAAGGTACCGTAAAACCCGATGATCAAAGAAAGCGAAAGCAGCATGCAGTGCAGAGGGTACCATAGAATCCGATGATCAAAGAAAATGACAGCAGCATGCAGTGCAGAGGGTATCATAAAATCCAGTGATCAAAGGAAGTGAAAGCAGCATGCAATGCAGAGGGGAATTTCTGTTCCAACATGGGTTTCATATAACAACAGAGGGAAATCTCTGCCCCAAATCTCACTGCTCGTGAACTTAACTGGGCAAATTTGAGAAACATACTCATTTTCAGCCTAGCCTACCTCACAGGATTGTTGTAAGGAGGGGGAAAAGGGAAGAGAGAACCATCAATGCTGCCTTGACTGATGTGGAGAATCACATTAGAATTCACCCCAGTAATTCAGCCACTGGGCCCACATTCTGTTCATGAGTTGGAGCCCAGCTGCAAACACATAACTGGTAGAAAGGATGGGCTAGTGAGGCAAGCCATCAAACCCAAAGGACAGGATGCATTAGTGCTTACAGATGATGATGGCTCTGGCTGAAGTAGGACAACAGGCATACCATCTAACCCCTTTCAAGAAGGTCAGTCCTCAAGGGACAGAGATACGAGAAGCCAAATGGCTAGATAGCAGTTTCTTTCTCATGAGGAAGGAAGCCAGGAACAATTCCAGAGGGGTCAGACTCTCAAAACAGAGATTATAAATTTCAAGGACACAGGGAAAGAAGCTCCTTCATCTTCCTTTTCTCCTTGGATGGGCACAATCAAGAGATTCCATCTTGCCCACATGGTGAGGGACAATGTTCCCAACTCTGAGACCTAAGGTAGTTATGGACTTCTAAATGCTGCAACTGCAAGAAATAGTAGCCTATCTTAATTAAACATTGTTTAGGATAAATACCAAGGGCAGAAAAGGGGACTCTGTGTTTTCACCTTTTCTTTGTAGCCTTGCTCAGCCTGATGCTTGAATAGGCTACGTGTATTATTTTTATTGTTGTTTATTAAACGTTCTTATGCTTTGAATGCTGAAATCCAGATGTCTGTAAAAACACCATGCCTATTTGGTCTTACTTGCCATTCCTTGAGTGAGATCACTCAAAAATATGATAGACCATCCCCTCATGAACTTCTGGGAGAGAAGCAGGATACACAGCAATGAGGTGGAGCCTCTAAATGATCATGCGAGTAAGGAGTGATGGATTTGCAAATCAATCGAGCAGGAAACACTGTCTGATTTCCTGGAAGCAGAGGTTTATACCACCACCCAGAAGTAAAGGAGATGGAGCTGCATCACTGAGTGGAGACATGGAGCAGGGCTTGCAAGTCCATTCCTTCACAAGCGTTTTGGATGAAGGATGGGATAAAAGAGCAATATGTTACATTTCAATAAGTTTAATGCCACAATATTGATCAAAAGAACATCTAAAACTGTGCTAAATAAATCAGTACCTCACCCCCTCTTTTCTTTAATAGATTTTAAACTTTACATCCAATGGTCAAAATTCGGAACATTCAGTGATCTTCAGAAACCCCTGGATATGGCTGTTATTTGTAGTACCTCACATGAATACATGAAGCTGTCTTATACTGAATCAGACCTTTGACACATCAAGGCTGATATTGTCTATCCAGACTAGCAGCACCTCTCCAAGGGTTCAGGTAGAGGTCTTTCACATCACCTCCTACCTAGTCCTTTTCAACCAGAGATGCCGGGGATTGAACCTGGGACTTTCAGCATGCTAAGCAGATGTTCTGCCACTGAGCCACAGCCCCTCCTCACTGTCTGCTTTCCACACTCATAAGCAATAAAAGAAAGGAAGTGCTCAAAGCGGCGGATTGTAATCTCGAGAACCAGGTTTGATTTCCCACTCCTTCACATGCAGCCAGCTGGGTGACCTTGGGTCAGTCACAGTTCTCTCAGAGCTGTTCTCTCAAGAGCAGTTCACAAAGAGCTCTCTCAGCCCCACCTACATCACAGGGTGTCTGTTGTGGGGAGGGGAAGGGAAAGGAGATTGTAAGCGGCTCTGAGACTCTTTTGGGCAGTGAAGGGCAGGGTATAAATCCAATCTCTTCCTCCTCCTCTTCTTCTTCTAGTAAAACAAAATTCGGGGAGGGATGTGACTCCAGTGGAAAATCACCTGTTTTGCATGCCAAAGGTCCCAGGTTCAATCCCTGACATCTCCACCGAAATGACTAGGTAGTAGGTGATGTGAAAGGCCAAGATCCTGGAGGCCCACTTCCTGTCAGAGCTGAAGATCCTGGCTTTAATAGGTCCGCGGTATAAGGCAGCATTGCATGTGTTGATCCAGCGCACTTTTGGTCTTCAAGAGACCTTGCAGGGAGACGGGCAAGCATGGTTCAGAGAAAACGGTTCCCATCAGTTGTTCTCTTTGTAGAAAAGACAAGTGTGTTTGAGTGTTCCAAGAACAGACACTGTGGCCTGTTTTTTTAAAACAAACAACAAATTGGGCTTGTGCATAACACAGGCATGCCAAACCATCACAGAAGGAAAGCCATGGCTTTGATTATTGAACACCAGACTTCTTCATTCTCCCAACCTTTGAAGAAAAGCCCTTTTTTAATAGAAAGAAAACCATGTTGGTTAGAGAAGGAATGTTGAGTGTCTGTTGTGTGAATGCCAGAGGCAGGACGGGGGAATCAAATGACGGGGAAGGATCACTTATAATTGGTGTCAGACTTAGACTGCCAGTTTTCTCTGTCTTTTCTGTCGCAATCCAAAGAGTCAAACAGCAGACAGATCTGCCCATTTCATAGTGTAGGGCTGAATTCTGAGGAATGTACAGCCCGAGAGAGAGAGAGAGAGAGAGAGAGAGAGAGAGAGGCCAGTGTAGATGCTCCGACTGGTCAATCCAATTCCTCTATGAGTTGGGAGCACTGAGAAAAACAGAAAGAGGGAGAGATTTGAACCAGCAGATAGCATGGCTTGTCCTCTTCACTTTCCATATGCCTAAATACCTCTAGAAGAGCTGTGTAGTCTCTTGCTCAGTGTTGGTGGTGGCAAATGTCAGCAGGTCACAGATGACCAAAGGTGACCCTGTAGGGTTTTCAAGGCTAATGATGGGATATCATTGCCTGCCTGTGTGCATTGTTGCTTGTCTCCCATCCAAGTACTAACCAGGGTAGACCCTGCTTAGCTTCAAAGATCTGACGAGGTCAGGCCAGGCTGGGCCATCCAGGTCAGGGCACACACTTGCCTACTGCCAGGGGTCATTTCGTAGAAAAAGAGGTGCAGGAGCTCATTAGCATAACTTATTTGCATATGACACACCCCCTGACATCACCGGAAGTGTGTCAGAAGGCAACACCCACTGCTTAGGCTCCACTGGCCTGTTTTGGATTGCTAGCTATTGGAGGGGGATGCACAGATCTCCCCTCACAGAGGAGGGAGAGCTTGTACCTGAATAAACCTTGGCATTAAAGATGCCACTGGACTGTTTTGGACTGGGGTGCGGGGGGGGAGGCCTCTGCAACTTACCTGGTTGCTTCTTGCTCCTTGTAGCCTGTGGTTGGTGGGAGCAGGGGGCGGGACTTGTTGCATGTGCCCGCCCCCTGGGCACTTTACTGCCGGAGCTCCGCTCCTGTGCGCTCCCGCAGGAAATGACCCCTGCCTACTGCAGAGTATTTGGCATGGGGAATGTTTAAGCTACAGGTCCTTGCTCCAATTTCTTCTCCCGTCCCCAGCATTTGTGCTCTTTTAATTACATTAGGCTGCTTTTCTCTGTTTAAACATTGCTCTTAACTGCCTTGAGGATTATTTTTAATGCAACTATTAAATACACACATGTTCTCCTTTGTATTTAAGTTTATAATCGGCTATATACCAGAAGCTCTAAATGGGGGGTGGTAGTGGTGGAAAGTGCCATCAAGGCACAGCTGAATTATGGCGACCCCGTAGGGTTTTCAAGGCAGGAGACATTCAGAGGTGGTTTGCCATTGCCTGCCTCCATGTCATGACCCTGGTCTTCCTTGGTGGTCCCCCATCCAAATACTGGGTCAATGTGCAAATTTTCTTTAAAACCAAACAATCAGCACTGTGCAGTTTAAATGAATGACTGTACCACTGCCCTTTCCTAATACCGAATCTGACATGGCTGTATGTCTACAGCAGTCACTTGCAACTTCTGGCTGAGAACGCAGTTGTTTCAGCAGATATTTGGCTGCAAAGAACGGAATCACCGAAATTTGAAATTATGTTTTCATGCAACTGATAATTAAGTCACTGCTACAAAATGCGGCAAAGCTCAATATTTTACATGACCTTTAAAAAGGGGGGGGGGGATTGAACGAATTAATGAATGGGGAATTGATTGTGTTGTGAAAACAGGACAACATACATTTCTATTATCTATTGATTTACAAAAATGAGCCACTGGCTCCCATATAGTCCTGGCTCAGGTTCAACATTTAGAAACTCACTTCCTTTTCTGTGTTCCCCTGCCTTAGGATGTCAGGTATGGAATCAAAAAGGACAGGGCCTTTTCAGTGACTGCCCCACCCAACTTTGGAATCCCTTCCATCTCTCCCTGTGCCCTGCCAAGACTTTGGGGTGGGGGGGGGTGGGAATGCAGCTGGCTTTTAACTAAATTGGTTGATTTCTGTTGCCTTTGGTGTTCATTTTTTTCTGCCTCATCTTGTTTCTTTAGAAGTGTTTGCTTTGAGGTTACATTGCTGTTTTAGTTGTGCTTCTTGATGGTTGCAGGCAGGATAGGTTCACCCATCAATCATGGAAGTTAAGACCCTGACCTGGATAGGCCAGGCAAGCCCGATCTTGTCAGATCTCAGAAACTAAGCAGGGCCAACCCTGGCAAGTACTTGGAAGGGAGACCTCCAAGGAATACCAGGGCTGGGACACAGTTTTCAGTTTTATTATTATTACGGTCTTAAGGTCAACATACAGAGTAAGAGGTGAGGACACAAAGGCAGGCAATAGTAAGCCACCTCTCTGAAACATCCAAGCCCCACTAGGGATTACCAAATGTCAACCATGATTTCCAGACATACACACACACACACAATACTCACCCCAAAAAAAAAGATCTTGGAAGCTAAATAGGGTTGACCGGCCCCTGGTTGATATTTGGATGAGAGACCACCAAGGAAGCCCAGGGTTGCTATGCAGAGGCAGGCAATGGCAAATCACCTCTGTTCATCCCTTGCCTTGAAAACCCTGTGGGGTTGCCATAAGTCGGCACTTTTCACCACCATGTACATATTTTTAAAAATCTGCAAGATCCAAGTCAAAACCTAGACCTGATCTCAAATTAATTATATACTTACACGTTCCGGGTGGTGATGTGATGTCTGGCTTGCCAAGGGTGTTGACTTTTGCAAAAATTAATCTGCATTGTGTGTGTGTGTTTTTTAAATCATTTCCTCAGAGCTCAAAGGTTTCGTACACTATAAATCACTGTTAGCCTTATACGGGAAGCGCAGAAGCAGCCTAGCCCTGTCAAGGAGAACCATAAACAAAGACGACTAGATAGTCCCTGTCCTGTTAGATGGTTTGGAATCAACACTTAACGATGGAACAACGGAGCAGCCTCCGTCCTCAGAGGCATAATGCAAATGTTCAACATGCCACAGGCTAATAAGGATTATGGGAAGTCTTCAGAGAATTCTTGAAGTTAATTCCTGAGGTTGCGAGCTAAAAAGTCATCATTCCAAATCCATACAGCAACCTGGAAACAGGTGCTATATCGTCTAGACCAGGGGTGTCGAACTCATTTGTTATGAAGGCCGGATCTGATATAAATGAGACCTTGTTGAGCCGGGCCATGTGTGTCATAAAGTGTAATGCCAGGTAGCAGAGATATAAAATTTATAAAGGACACAAACACTTAAAATAAATACATGCTTAAAACATTGGCACTCTTGCAATATTCTGTTTATTTAACAGTGTCTGATACGCTTGCTCTGAATTATTGCATCAAAATGTCTGTGCTGTTGCAATCTTGAGTGTGCTGTTCAGGTGTGTATCTGTAAGCTGCAAACCTACGATGATGCAGCAGCAGCAGAACTGGAAGAAGAAGCAGATGACAGCCAGTTCCACTGCAGGCCTCATTAGGCTTGCCAAGTCCCCCCGGGGGGCGGGGAATACCCCACCCCAGAGGCCCGTTCCCTGCCGCCGGCATTGCTGCCCGGGAGTCCCCCGCTGTGGCGACTGAAACGACTTGGCAACCCTAGGCCTCATAGAAGCCCTCTGGGGGCCTGATCTAGACCAAGGTGTAGACTGTGCAAAAAAGACACTTCTTCTGTCTCTGACTCCTGCGGGAGACTGTAGCCAACCAGCTACAAGTGTCAATGGTCTGTCTCTGCTGACTTGCCGTGCTGAAAATTGCTGCAAAGCTGCTGGAAAGCAACTGCTGAAAATGTCTTAAGATGCAACAGAATCTACTGTTGGCTGCTGGACATAATAAATCAATCTAACCTTCAGTGCCAAGGCTGCTCAGGATAGAGTACGGGCAACAACCATCTCTGCTCTATTCATCAGTTTCAAGAGTCATCCAGTGTTCCCTCTAAGCTGAGTTACTGTGAGCTAGCTCACAGTTTTTTAGCCCCCGGCTCACACATTTTTGTCTCAGCTCAGGAAGGATGGCTCCCGAGCAAACTAATGTATGCAGTAGCCAAATCGCTCGGTCTCAACTTCAATGCCAGCAGCTCACAAAGTAGAATTTTTGCTCATAAGACTCCACAGCTTAGAGGAAGCATTGGAGCCATCCCTCTCAAAACAGAGCTGAGCTCTTGGTCTGCTTAACGGACGGTATTGCCCGCTCTGGGTTGGGAAATCCCTGGAATTTTGGAGGGTGGAGCCTGGGGTGGCAGGGTCTGGAATGGGGAAGAACCATAGCAGGGTATAATGCCATAGAGTCCAACCCGTAAAGTAACCATTTCCTCCATGGGAACTGAGAGCCAGTTTGGTGTAGTGGTTAGGAGGGTGGATGCTCATCTGGGAGAACCAGGTTTGATTCCCCCACTCCTCCACTTGCAGCTGCTGATGTGACCTTGGGCCAGTTACAAGTTCTTTCAGAGCTGTTCTCTCAGGAGCCCTTCTCAAGAGAGCTCTCTCAGCCCCACCTACATCGCAGGGTGGGGAGGGGACGGGAAAGGGGAGTGTAAGCTGCTCTGAGACTCCTTCGGGTAGTGAAGGGTGGAGTATAAATCCAATCTCTTCTTCTTCTGTAGTCTGGAGATCAGCTGTAATTCTGAGAGATCACCAGGCCCAGGAGTCATTTCCTGCAGGAGCGTGCAGGAGCGGAGCTCCGGCAGTAAAGAGCCCAGGGGGTGGGCACATGCAACAAGCCCCACCCCCTGCTCCCAACAGCCCTCAGTCAGAGAAAGAAGCAGCCAGGTAAGCTGCAGAGGCCCCCCCCCCGCCCCCTGACCCAAAACAGTCCAGTGGCACCTTTAAGACCAAGTTTTATTCAGGTACAAGCTCTCCCTTCTCTGTGAGGACAGATCTGCACCCCCCCCCCACAATAGCTAGCAATCCAAAACAGTCCAGTGGAGCCTGAGCGGTGGGTGTTGCCTTCTGACACACTTCCGGTGATGTCAGGAGGCGTGGCATATGCAAATGAGTTATGCTAATGAGCTCCTGCACCTCTTTTTCTACGAAATGACCCCTGACCAGGACCCACCTGGAGGCTGGCAACCCAAGCAAGGGAAGCAATACATATTCTAAATCAAAACAGGCCTCTTTCACCTACCTGGGTTCTACCTGGCTTTATGAGATGGTACATTTTTCCTCCCTCAGCTATCAGATTAACTCACCCCTTTAAAAGCAATAAGCATTCTTTCCCCAAAAAAACTGTAAACATTTAGTCCCTATCTATAGAGATGCAGTAACCCATTGAGACCAACGCGGTTCAGAATCCCAGCGGCTTCCTATCCTTCCCCCTTTTCTTCCCTTCCTCACAATTTCAATGGTTCGCTGGGGGTGCTAAGGGTGTATTACTGTCTCCTCCCTAGGTGAAGATAGTGTCAGGAAAACAAATGAAACCCGGGCGCCTCCTGATTGAAAGCAAATACCTCAGGGCAATTTGGTGGTCCTCTGGGCAGGAGCTAATTTAAAAATGCTTAGTAAATCAGTAAACAAGTTAGAATGTGCAAAGGGAAGATAAAGAAAGAAGGAATAGATTCCCAGAGAAAAGAGGGCTGCAAAGATTATAAAACCGAGCGAACAAATATCTAAGAAGTTGCAAAGAATCTCGAGTCACTTTAGCGCGAGAGAGAGCGTCTCCCTTTTCCCAAGGAGGCGTAATGTTGATTAATTTAGCTGGGAGATTGGTATTGATTGCAAACAGGTTGGAATAAGATTACAGAGATGTGACCAGTGGTTGCTGGCCAATACACCTTCACGTTGGCATCCCCTCAGTACGATGGAAGATAAATTAATAATCATTATCCGCATTACCATATAATGAAAAGCCAATACACGCCCGGCATGTCCCAGGCTATGGCAAGATTGATCCCTTGTTCTGAATTCTGAAGTCTGTCCCTTTCGAGTATCCAGAGGATGAGATTTCCCAAGGTGCTGAGAGAAGGAGGGGGGGAGGGAACAGCGGAAGGAAAGCAAGACCAACGATGGCTGAAGGATGTCATAATAAACCATCATAATGCCTCAATCTGGCAAAGGTGGCTGATGCATGGAAGTAGGTTTCTGGATGCCCGGTAGTGGTGAAAGTGCTGTGAAGTCACAGCTATGGTGACCTCGTTGGGTTTTCAAGGCAGGAGATGTTCAGAGGTGGTTTGCAGCACTGCCTGCCTCTGCTTAGAGATCCTGGACTTCCTTGGAGGTCTCCAGGGCTTTTTTTGTAGAAAAAGCCCAGCAGGAACTCATTAGCATAATAGACCACACCCAACAGCAGAAACTCATTAGCATATTAGGCCACACCCCTGGCCACACAGCTCATTAGCATACTAGGCCACACCCCCATGTTACCAAAAGTGTGGTCATCCAGCCACACCCACCTTTTGCTTCTTATTCTGTTTACCTTGCTTGTTGTCAAAACCCAGGGCCTTTTTTTTGTAGCAGGAACTCCTTTGCATGTTAGGCCACACACCCCTAATGTAGCCAATCCTAATGAGTTTCTGCTGTTGGGCATGGCCTATTATGTTAATGAGTTCCTGCTGGGCGTGGCCAACTCAGGAGCCAGCCGGAACTTTGTTCCTGTGCGTTCCTGCCCAAAAATAGCCCTGGTGGTCTCCCATCAAGATACTAACCAGGGCCGACCCTGCTTAGCTTCTGAGATTTGATGAGATCGGGTTAGCCTGGCCCATCCAGGGCTACCATGTTGTGTTCATACAATGCCTGCCAGTGACCCGTGACGATATCCCAGTTACTGATGCTTCCGAATTTAGCAGCCATGCTGTTTTGACTTAAGCATCCCTGTTCTGTTTTTTGTTGTTGTTGTGTTAGCAACACACATACACACATCTGGTGGTAAAAATTTCCCATTACATTAACGCCATTTGTAACATCTTTGCCTTGAGGAGAAGGAAGAGGAGGAAGAGGAGACTGGATTTATACCCCGCCCCAGGGGTCGTTTCGTAGAAAAAGAGCTAGGGGAACTCATTAGCATATGCCACACACCCTGACATCACCGGAAGTGTGTCATAAGGCCACACACCCCGCCCCCAACGGTCCCGGCCGCCGCCGCCGGCCTTGCAGCTCCACTGCCGAGCCCCATGAGGGGCCCGGCGGTAAGCAGGGGGCGGGGCTTCGTCATGTGCCCCGCCCCCGTACCTCACCCAGGGGAACTGCGATCCCCCACGATCCCCCCCGAAATGACCTCTGGAGGTGGCCATTGTAAGGCAAGGCTTGTTCCTAGCTACCTTCATTCAAATGAAAGAGTTTCCCACTGGAGGATCAGGAGGACAGGAGAGGACCTGGGCTTTCCTTAGTCAGTGTGTGTTCCATGACCTCTGCCCCGCCCTTTACTTGGAGTCTCAGAGCAGCTTACAGTCTCCTTTCCCTTCCCCTCCCCTTCCCCACAACGGACACCCTGTGTGGTAGGTGGGGCTGAGAGAGCGCTGGGAGAAGTGCTCTTGAGAGAACAGCTCTGTGAGAGAACTTTTGACTGGCCTGAGGTCACACCAGCTGTTGCATGTGGAGGAGTGGAGAATCAGTCGTGCTCCTAACCACTAAACTAAACTGGATCTCTTGATGATGTGACTTCTGGTGTGCGCCAGAAGTTACATTGCCGACAATGCAGGCCTTGGCCTCCTTTTGCTGCGAGTAAGTCCCCTGCTGGCCAGCTGATTGGCACTGGGGGAGCAGGAATCCCCCGCCCCAAACATGGGCCTGGCAAGCCCATCCATCCCTCTTCTCCTGTGCAAGTCCCAGATTTTCTGTTTGTTTGTTTTTTAAAAAACAAACCCGCAATGCCTTGTCCACAAGCAGGCCTGGCACATGTACACTGCTCCCAATCATTTTAATAGAGGCGGCTTATTTACATGCTCTGGCTGGTTTTGATCCGGTGATTAAGAGCTCAACAATGTAGGTCAACAAGGAGAATTTACCCTAAAATGGCTAATTTGCAGTGTGCGGTGATTACGCTTAATCTGATTTTTTGGCGTTTGCTTCCTCGAGCCAGTCAAGCAGCTTTCGCCAAATGGAATAATCAGTGACTTTTAGGTCTGTGACGCAGGCGTCCCCTTCCGATGCCATCTGCAAGTCTGTTCGCATTTTGATAAATAACCTGTTCAAGTCAGTGTGCAATACATCACAGACGTACACCTTTATATTAATATACGGAAGAGCTGGAATGAATTTGCCCCAAAATATTTCCTCAGATCTTTCCACTGCAAGCCAGTAGACTCGTGATGGAGACTGGAGCACTCCATCAGTCAGTATAGAAGGCAAATGGCAGAAGGCTGCTGCAATTTGGGATCAGGGCCACCAGGGAAGTGAATAGGAAGGCTAATTCGTTTCACTCCTGCCTCTCTGATCACAACCAAGCTTCCTGTGCTATTGTTTTAAAGGGTGGATGGCTTCAAAGGGTGTAGTGGTTAAGAGTGCGGACTCTAATCAGGGAGAACTGGGTTGGATTCCCCACTCTTGCACATGCAGCCGCTGATGTGACCTTGGGTCAGTCACAAGTTCCCTCTGAGCTGTTCTCTCAGCCCCACCTACCTCACAGGGTGTCTGTTGTGGTGAGGGGAAGGGAAAGGAGTTTGTAGGCCGCTCTGAGACTCCTTCAGATAGTGAAGGGTGGGGTATAAATCCAATCTCCTCCTCTTCCTCCTCCTCCTTCATTTTAGGATTCTTTTTCTTCTTTAAAACTGCTAACAATAGGAGCCAAAAGCCAACTGTCAGTACTAAGCAGGAGCTGAAGAGTCAAATTCCCTGCTGTCTGGCCTTGATCCAAATTATAACTGCAGATGTCCAACATTTACCGTTTTTCTAAAGGATCAGCGATCACGACTGTTTGGGCTCTCCTCTGTCCGTATTCTCAGAGTTTGCCCTCGGTTGGTGAGAATGCTGGCATTCCACTTCCACCTTTAAACACCTGAAGATTGTGCGGCATTTGGAAGCCTCTGATAGCCAGCGCGCCGTGGCAGTTTTTGACAGACTCTGACAGTCTGAATGAGACCGTTTCCAACAGTCAGCCTGCAGAAGTAGCCGCATGGAACCGTGAATATTGCAAACGACAGCTGACACATGCAGCAGCAGTCAGTAAACAGGGTCTGAAATGGAGCTGTCAGCTTCGAACGGTCTCTGATTGATCACGTCTGATGAAATCGTATGATTTTGGTGGGCTTGTCTCGTTTTTTACCCTTTTTATGGGCTTGCCTTGTTGGTTGCTTGTTGGCATTTTATTTCTATTCGTTGTGAGCCCGTCGCAAGCAGAGGGGCAGCATACCAATTCTGTAAACAAATACAATAAGTATTGTATAGTTTGCATGAGCCCTGACCTGCCTGGCCAGGCGAGCCCAATGTCACAAGATCTAGGAAGCTTAGCAGGGTCAGCTCTAGTTAATTTTTAGATGGGAGACCTGCAAGGAAGCTTCCTTGTTGCCATGTTGCAAAGGCAGGCAATGGAAAACCGCCTCTGCAAATCTCTTCCCTTGAAAACGCTACAGGGTCACCATAAATCGGCTGGGACTTGATGACACTTTCCGCCAGCACCGTATTTTATATGTACTTCATTCACGTAGCCAACGAAAACAGGTAGATTTCAAATTCTGATGCCCAAGTTCTATTCTGAAATCTGAATTGATTTTAATTAGGCATTTTAGCTTTGTTTCAACTCCACACACACACACACACACACACAAGGCTTGCCATTTGCCAAGTCCCCCCGGGGGCGGGGAAACCCCTGCCCCAGGGATCGGGCCCCGGGGGGAACCCCACCCCCAAAGCACGCGACGTGCACGTTACCCAAAAGTGACGTGACCATGCCGGGCACGCTGGGGGCTGGGCCACGGTCATTCGAGGGAAAACTCTATGGTCCCCCGCTCCAGCGCCGCTTCGGATTTGGCAACCCTAACACACACACAAGAGCGGCACATAAAGATTAGAGCAAAATGATTTATAAAGATTAGGGCAAAAACAAAGCATAAGTGATATACACTATCATTCTCCCAAACAATATAAGACAATAAAAAGGTTAAAACGGCATCAAAACAGTAGGATGCCACATAAAGGAACTGACAGCTGGTATAATATAGAAGGTCTGTAGCTCGGCAGTTCGAAACACGAGTGCCGCATGACGAAGTGAGCTCCCGTCTCTGGCCCTACCTCCTGCCAACCTAGCAGTTCGAAAGCAAGAAATTGCAAGTAGATAAATAGGTACCGCTTTGGTGGGAAGGTAACAGTGTTCCATGTACCTTGTCATTTAGTCATACCAGCCACATGACCACAGAGATGCCTTCGGACAGCACTGGCTCTTCGGCTTGGAAATGGAGATGAGCACTGCCCCCTAGAGTTGGATTCGACTGGCTTTCGAGCAAGGGAAACCTTTACCTTCTATACTATAGTGGGCCCTGAACTGGATAGCCCCGACTAGCCTAATCTTCTCAGATCTCAGAAGCTAAGTGGCATGAGTCCTGGTTAGTACTTGGATGGGAGTCCCCCAAATAAGCCCAAGGTGGCTACACAGAAGCAGGCGATGGCAAACTGCCATTGAATGTCTCTTGGCCTGAAAACCCTATGGGGTCGCTTTGGGACTAGAAGGCCCAGATTCAAATCCCACTTTGTCATGACGTTTTCTGGGTGACACTGGGCCAGTCATTCTCTGTCTCAGTCTAACCTACACCACAGTGTAATTATGAGGATAACATAAGTAGAGAGGGCACCATGTATGCTACCCTGAGCTCTCTGGAGGAATCGTGGGATAAGTGTGTGATGCTGAGATGGATAAATAGGGTTGCCAAATGATTTTTACCTGGTGGCGGGGGGCTCCCGACTGGTGATTCCGAGCGCGCGTGCGCCGCATACAGGTCACCTGGAGTTTTCCCCTCAAATGGCTGTGGCCCCGCCCCCAGCGTGCCCGGCGTCATGACGTCACATCCGGGTGACGTGGACGGCGGGGTGGGGTTTCCCCCGGGGGCCGATTCTGCGGGGGCGGAAATCGGACCTCCAAAGCGGGGGGAAATCCACCCCCCGGGGGGATTTGGCAGCACTATGGATAAAAGTACCATTAAAGAGTCTAGGAGACCAAGACAGACATCACCTGGTGTCTCCATGGGATAAGGATGCTGCAGCTGAACATGTCTAGATGGAGGGAGCATTCTGTCCCTGGGGGACCAACAAGAAGGTTCCAGAGCTACCTGCCTGGTAACAGCAGGTGATCTCAATCGGTAGGCAGGCTTGCATGGAAGAATAGTGGGGGTGCCAAGCAATGCTCTCTGTAAGCTGCGGACTCTTGTGAGCTACTGGGCATTAAAGTTGTGAGTGAGCAATTTGGTTACTGCATAAATTAGCCTGCTCTGGAGCCCTCCCTCCTGAGCGAAGACAAAAATCTGTGAGCTGGAGGCTAAAAAATTGAGAGCTAGCTTACACTAACTCAGTTTACAGGGAACCAGGGCTATTTTGGGGCAGGAACGCACAGGAACGGAGTTCCGGCTGGCTTCAGAGCTGGCCACACCCACTACAGCCAAAACCTCTGCATGCGTGGCTACAGAGGGAAGGCCTGGAGAATGACCCCCCCCAGCGACTCCGAGGTGGGTGGGCCAGGGGGGCCCCTGGAAGGATTGGGGAGCCATGCCTGTCCAAGGGCCAGCTTGCTCGGGCTCTCCGCAGCAGCGGGGCTCCCAAACAAGGGAAGGTAGTATAAACTACCTTCCCTTCTCTTCAAGGGGGGGCTTGCCCGGGCTCCCTGCAGCCACAGGGTGCCCAGGCAAGGCAGGGAAGGCATGGGGTGTGGCCTAATATGCTAATGAGCTGTGCTGTCAGGGGTGTGGCCTAATATGCTAATGGATTTCTGCTGTTTGGTGTGGCCTATTATGCTAATGAGTTCCTGGTGGGCTTTTTCTTCAAAAAAAAAAAAACCCTGCAGGGAACACTGATGCGAAACTCCACGTGGGGCCTGAAGATATCCAGGAATGACAACTCAGATCAATTTCGCCGGAGCAAATGGCCGCTTTGGAGGATGGTCTATGCGGCCTTATAGCCCACCAAGGTCCTTCCCATCCCAAACCCTGCCATCCCCCGTCTCTGCCTCCAAATCCCCAGGAATTTCCCAAACCAGAGTCAGCAACCCTAAAGGATAGTGAATTCTAATTTTGCCAGGAAAACCCACATTTCAAATGCCAGAAAGCCCCTGAACCTTAAAACCTTGCCATCGTTCAGTGATGGGTTAACTGGTCCTCACTGAGCAAAGGTTCTTAATCCTTTTCATTCATATTCTTATCATTGGCTGCAGTTCTCCACCTTCCATCGTTGATCTGCTCGCATTGTGTATCCATGTGGTGTGCAATGCGCATGATATTTGCATGCGTGCCGCACGTCCTTGATACATTATGACATCCATGTGATACACAGTGCCATTTTATTGACAAACAATGCTGAAAAATTCTTTCGCTTATGGGGGAAACTCAGTACAAGGAAACAGAACGTGTCTCCGGCCCGATTTGCACCAGGGAGAAGTGAAATCAGATTGAAATATCAGGATGAGAAATTGGAAATCTTCCCTAGTGGGCTAGTCTGGCAAAAAGGGAGCCACAAATATTCATTTGTTAGTTATTGCTCCGCTTTAATCCTATCTGTTTCGAAATTAATCCCAGTCTCCACATAGACCTGGGTACTATCTTCTGACATACGATGTCGGAGTAATCAACATTCATAGATAATCCTCTTTGCTTGTAGGCTTGATAGTCAATAAAACCCTGAACGGCAAGGAATTTTTTATTGTTGTTGTTTTTCTTTCTCTCTCCCCTTACTTGTCCATCTCCTTTATTATTTTAATGAAGATTTTTCTGTATCTGTTTATTGTTCCCAGGCATACATTCAAGGGCATCTTCTCACTTAATTTCCCCACAGTGGTACCCCTTTTATCTTTTCCACCTCCAACTCCAAGAAATCTCTCCACTGTGTTTTCGACACCCCCCCCCCCAATAAGGTGGGATGCTGACACACACCCCAGCTTTTACCAAGTCCTTTGTTTGGTTTGCTTCGACAGCCACTCTCGACGGGCCTTTAGAAACATCACTGTCTTTTAATCTTAATCAGATTAATGTGGCCAAATTAATAAAAGACTTAAAGACGTGGAGGGAAGGAGACAGAAGGGAATTGAAATTAGGGAGAGAGAAGAACAAAGACAGCTCTTAAATGAACATTTTTAGCAGTAGCTTAACATTCCAAAGATTAATAGGAATTAATTTACATATATAATGTGATGGACAGAATACAATTCAAACTGACTCTGGGCTTGAACAGTATTATTATTACTGCCATAGCAGAGTTGCAGAGAGAAGAAAGGTCTGGGGGGATATTGAACCCCTATGATTGCAAATTCTCTTTTGGAAAACAGCAAGGCACTGGAGTCTGATTCACGCAGGCCCTGGAAATGGTCTGATTCATACATGGATGTGCAATGTGTTGGTGGAATTCTCAGCACTTAGATGTAGTCTGTAATTAACACATGGGGATAAAATGTGTGAACTGACTCCACTGAAAATTATCCTCGGGCTGACATGATATGAAAGTTTCAGCTCTGATGGCCCGTTCCTACACAGAACCATTGTGCTTCATCAAGGGATGAGCTCGTGTGGGTGAAGCAGTCCTCGGTTTCATGGAGAAATGGCCAGGACCACATATTTTATTCATTTATTGCATTTATACCCTGTCTTTCTCCCCGACAGGGACCCAAAAGCAACTCACATCACTCTCCTCTCCTCCATTTTACCCTCACAACGACCCTGTAAGGTAGGCTTGGCCATATTGACACCAAATTGCCGTCAAGGGCAGCCCCATGTGGGGCACACTGCAGCAGTCAAGCCCTCAAGCTCCTGAAGTCTGGACTAATACAGCAAAGTCAGACTTTGTAAGACGAGAGCCTACACACTGGGCGCAGGTGGGGGAAAAGTCACTCTTAGAAGATGTTCTCGCCTGCTACTTAAACAGGATTCAAGAGTCCCTCTAAGCTCTTTATCTGATAGAGAAACTGTCGCTCCACCAGTTGCAAGGAAATCAGCCCCTTCCAAAACAACATCTTCCACTAACATCAGCCCTGTCTTGTGTAGATTCAGTTTCAAAGGACAGTCTCAACTCCCTAACTTGGAAAAAAAAAAACATCCCAAATATCTAAACTCCAAACAATCCAGTGGGGCTGAAACTATTGTCTTAATGCATGCATACAGTTTTGCACACACGTCGGGCGCCCACTGAGACAGGCATTATTTTCTCACTCAGAAGACTGTAGTATGTAATTTTGCTCACTGTGTCACATTATTTGCCAGCAACTGCAAGCTGTCGCCTCTATAGGAAGGCAACGCCGCTATGCTGATTCCTAAACCATGATGCTCATACGGGAGATAATGAGAATCACCAAGGCGTGTGCACACGGCGTATTCAGATGCTGCATGCTGAAAAGAAAACAGTGGGTCTGCTATTATTTGTATTCGGCCAGCTGTGATTGTGTTGGTTAGCAATAATATCCCACTTTCAAATTGTTGATTCACTGAGGGGTAGCAATCTGTTTCCATGTGCCATCAGAGAAACCCAATACGAGAACTTTTTTTTCCCTCCACAATGCATCCAATCTCCTTTGAAAACAATGTTTCTCAAAATGGATGCGTCGAGAAGCTTAAGAACCATAGGGGGACTTGGGAGATACAGAATTTGTGTAAAGCCGTATTTTTCCCCCCCAACTTAGAAGAGGAGTGTTTACTCCAAGACGCTTTGAACAAGACGAGTCTTGTTAGGGATGTCTAAATAAACAGGCACTGGGCTCAAATGTGTTTTTATCTATCGGCGTTGATGTTTTGTATTATATACTGTACTTTAACATAGCAAAAGTGCCCAAACCATTCCCAATAAAACCATTCCCAGCGGCTCAAAAGTAATACAAGTAGAGAAATGGGTACCTGCCATAGTTGGCAGGGGGCACCCTCCTCCTGGTTCCGTGCCAGGAGTGTTGGCGGCAGCAGCGGTGAGAAAGGTGGTGGCGAAAGAACAATGGCGGCGGAACCGGACGATCCAGGCGACGACCAGATCGGATGGAGGCGGAGGCGGGGCGACGCAACTGCGAAACGACGCAGCACGGCAAGAGCCCGAAGGGGACGTAAAGCCGGAAGCTGCAGTCCAAAGCAGTGCGTGCCGGAGGAAGAAGCCAGCAGAGCCTGCCGAGGTGGTCGCCAGCCTCCCGGATGCCAGGAACAACGCCCGAAGCCTGCCGATGAGGAGGTAATACGCCGCAGGGTGCTGCTAGATAATCGCCTCCCCGTGAATCTGTGGCCCTAGCTAGGTAAGCAAACTACGAAAGTAGTACAGTGTAAACCGCTCTGAGACCCATTAGGGGTCATGGGCGGTATAGAAATTGGAAATGTAATGTAATGTAATGTAGAGCATCATAAAAACAGAGCATCATAAAAACACCACACACAAAACAAAGATTCTCAGTATATTCAGATTATAGTTGCCGGGTCCAGTTTGGGAAATACCTGGAGATTTTGGGGGTGGAGCCTGAGGAAGGTGGGGTTTGGGGAGGGGAGGGACTTCGGTGGGGTCCCTCCCCAAACCCTTCCCTCCTTAGGCTCCACCCACAAAATCTCCAGGAATTTCCCAACTCAGAGCTGGCAACGCTACCCATACACAACCCCTCTCATCTCATACATGTATATTTTACACGAAGGGAAAGGTGGAATGACAACCAATGTTTTGTTTGGTTAGTATGAAATGCTGATTGTTTACTTTTCAAGACTGTAGTGCTTGTGGCTGATGCCACTGGGTGATACTAGAGCATAACAACATCAGAGAAGCCATGTTGGATCAGGCCTCTGGCCCACCCAGTCCAACACTCCGTGTCACACAGCGGCCAAAACCCAGGTGCCATCAGGAGGTCCACCAGTGGGGCCAGAACTCCAGAAGCCCTCCCACTGTTGCCCCCCCAAGCACCAAGAACACAGTGCATCCCTGCCCCAGACAGAGTGTTCCATCTATCCTTTGTGGCTAATAGCCACTGATAGACCTCTGCTCCATATGTTTATCCAATCTCCTCTTGAAGCTGTCTATGCTTGTAGCCACCACCACTTCCTGAGGCAGTGAATCCACATGTTAGCCTGGAGAGGAGATGACTGAGAGGTGATATGATAACCATCTTCAAGTACTTGAAGGGCTGTCATCTAGAGGATGGTGCGGAGTTGTTTTCTGTTGCCCCAGAACCAACGAGTTAAAATTAAATCAGAAGAGTTTTTGGCTAAACATTAGGAAGAACTTCCTGACAGTTAGAGCAGTTCCTCAGTGGAACATGCTTCCTCGGGAGGTGGTGGGCTCTCCCCCTTTGGAGGTTTTCAAACAGATGCTAGATAGCCATCTGACAGCAATGCTGCTTCTGTGAACTTAGGCAGATCATGAGAGGGAGGGCAGGAAAGGTTGCCTCAGTGCTTAGTTCTCATGGCCCTTTCTTGGCCAAAAACGACGACTGAGGGGTGACATGATTGAGGTTTATAAGATTATGCATGGGAAAGAGCAGGTAGAGAAAGAGGTACTTTTCTCCCTTTCTCACAATACAAGAACTCGTGGGCACTCCATGAAATTGCTGAGCGGTCGGGTTAGAACGGATAAAAGGAAGTACTTCTTCACCCAAAGAGAGATTAACACTTGGAATTCACAGCCACAGGAAGTGGTGGCGGCTACAAGCATGGACGGCTTCAAGAGGGAATTAGATAAGCATATGGAGCAGAGGTCCATCAGTGGCTATTAGCCACAAGGTATAGATAGGGACTCTGGGGCAAGTGATGCTCTGTCATCTTGGTGCTTGGGGGGGGTCAACAGTGGGATGGCTTCTAATGTCCTGGCCCCACTGGTGGACCTCCTGATGGCACTGGTATTTAGGGCCACTATGTGATACAGAGTGTTGGACTGGATGGGCCTTTCGCCTGATCCAACATTGGCATCTCTTATGTTCTTATGTTCTTACACGCCCAGGGAAATGCTGATTGCTACTTTGGGGTCAGGAAGCAATCCTGGAGGGTTTGGGGGGTTTTGGTCATCTTCTGGGCATGGAACAGCAGTCACTGCAGGTGTTGGGGGGGAGGTATTTGTTACTTTCCTGCAATATGCAGGGGGTTGGACTAGATGACCCTGGAGGTCCCTTCCAGCTCTATGATTCTATTATTCTAATTACTAGGGTTACTAGGATTAATTACTAGGGTTGCCAACTTCCAGCCCCAATAGGGCCCCATCCTTGAGTTTTGCCCACTAAAACTACTCTTGTATCCAAGCCAGTGTCATGGAAAGTATTGGAGAAAAAGAGTGGGACTTTTTTCATGATTCCAAATAGGACTTCATTCATGACCCCAGGGCCCTGCAACCTGCAGAAGTTCCATCTTGCGAACATGCCGAAATCTCTAGGACCCGGACCCTAAACGGGCCAGGGAGCTGTATCTGTCATTTACAGACCTGCAGCTGGGGGGAAAAAACAACAACTTTTATTTCATTACACAAATTATTTCTCTGAAAGCTGTTAAGAAGGATTGCAGTCTATAATTAGAATAATACCCCCATAGGATTACATTGACAAAAGTAATTACAAAATCATTTGGGTCTTGATTATGCCACAGGAGTGCATATTTCAAAGTATATCCATTGTGAGAGGGGTTTTTTTAATTTAAAAAATAAACCAACTCCCGCTCCATTTCAGTGCAGTTGTCAGAAATACAGAAAACGTTTATATCCAAATAGAAAATTCTGTCTCTCCCCCCCCCCTTGTTTCAAGAAGGTTTGAGGCTAGCTTTGGATTATAGCCTGTGTATCACTGTGCATCACAGATATTGCTATTTATTCCTGCTAATTCAGAGGTCCTCAACCTTGCTGAGCTGGTGGGTTAACCAGTGTTGTTGGTTCATGTGTGGGAGGGGTGATGGCTCAATGGTAGAGCCCCTGCTTGGCATGCAAAAGGTCCCAGGTTCAATCCCCAGCATCTCCAGTTGAAAAGATCTGGCAGTGGGTGATGTGAAATACCTCTGCCTGAAACCCTGGAGAGCCGTTGCCAGTCTGATTAGACAATACTGACCTTAATGGACCAATGGTCTGATTCAGTATAAGGCAGCTTCTTATGGGTGATTCTGGCTTGGATGGGGGCATTCTAATATTACAATTCTGTGATCCTGTGCATGGAATCAGTAAATCCAACACACATACAAAAGCATCCATGCACAGTGCAAACACACATACAAAAGCATCCATGCACAGTGCAAACTTTCTGCTTGCTCTAGAGCTCTCACATGAGTGGAAACACCAGAAAAAGAACATGGTAGCTGCTTGCGCTAAGTCATATTTATGGTATCCTCATTTGCATTTTTGCCTGTGCAACAGCTTGTGCAACCAATTTCTGGGCCCTACAGTATATCGGGAGGAATGTGCTAGGTGTTGCGCAAGATTGTGCCCAAGTGGAATGTTGTGAGATTCATTTGTGTTTCCTCTTTTGGATCCATCCCATGGAACTACACTTCTTTGGCCTCACCTCATCAGCTGCCAGGGTTCTGCTCCCAGTGACATGCCCACCGTTACCCAAGACCAAACTTCCGTACAGATCTAAGTCCCTTTGTTCGTTGCAAAAAGAACTGCTCAAGCTTCCGATGGAAATGCAACACTAGGACAGTGATCCGATGGGCCCCAAGGTATGGCTAGAAAGTATATGCTGTAGACAAGAAGCTTCGGCCAAGTCTACTCAGAGACAGGGGTCATTTCCTGCAGGAGTGCACAGGAGCAGAGCTCTGGCAGTAAAGAGCCCAGGGGGCAAGCACATGCAACAAGCCCCACCCCCTGCTCCCAGCAGCCCTCAGTAAGAGCAAGAAGCAGCCAGATAAGTTGCAGAGCTCCCCCCGGCCCCCCAGTCCAAAACAGTCCAGTGGCACCTTTAAGACCAAGTTTTATTCAGGTACAAGCTCTCCCTCCTCTGCAAGGACAGATCTGCACGTCCCCCCCCCAATAGCTAGCAATCCAAAAGAGTCCAGTGGAGCCTGAGCGGTGGGTGTTGCCTTCTGACAAACTTCCGGTGATGTCAGGGGGTGTGGCATATGCAAATGAGTTATGCTAATGAGCTCCTGCACCTCTTTTTCTACGAAATGACCCCCTGCTCAGAGATAAGTCCCATTTTATTCATTGGGGCTTGCCCCCAGGAACATGTTCATAGGACTGCAGCCTCAGCCAACTTGTTGAAGATAAGCTGGTGTATATCTGGTCATTTTATTTTATTTATTTTTATTTATTTATTTATTCGATCTGATATACCGCTCTAACCCCTTTGGGGGTCTCTGGGCGGTTTACATAGGGGAGTGCTAATGACATTTGTATATCCTAACTATGGCCACATTATTCTGAAGGGAGTGGGACAGACAGCCTACTGGCATCCTGGTGGAGGCTGATGTCCTTTTTTTCCGGCTGGCTTCATTCCCGGTCATCTACTGGCTGCTGTTTCTTCTGGTGCTTGGTCCGGCACGCAGTCAACGTCCTCCTCGGCCCCGGCTGCGTCCTTCCGGCTCCGCCGCGCCTGTGGATGACATCACCGCGCGCCTCCTGCTGCACGAAAGCCGTCCGTTGTTCCCGCTGCTGGCCACCAGGGATCACTCCTCCAGTCCTGCCGCTGCCACTTGCTGCCGCCGCGCCATTGCCTAGATGGGTTATAAGCCATGAGTTCGATGCAGAGAATGTAGGTACATGAGTGCCATCAAGATGCAACTGACTTCTGTTGACCCAGACAAGGGGTTTTCAAGACAAGTGAGAAGCAGAAGTGATTTGTCATTGCCTTCTTCCCCAGAATCTTCCTTGGTGGCATAGGCGTAATCTGCGGGGGGGCGGGGGGGCGTCAGCCTCCCCCGAAATTTCCAGGAAGGCGCTCAGCCTCCCCCGGGGGCAGTGGGGTCTTTTGGCGCCGGAGTGCCCGCTCCTGCTCCTCCGGGCCAGCCCCGCCCCGTCTGCGTGCCTAAAGTTCCCGCCGCTGCGCCGCTGCGCCAGTGGCCCGGGTGAGTTAGCCGACCAGCTTGCGTCTCCCCGGCGGGGCCGGGCGTGTCTTGCTGCCAGCAGGCCCGCCAGGGGCGCACGCACAGGAGCAGCGCTCTGCCTCGGAGGGCCGCGACCTCGGTCTGCGGTCTCCTCTCCCCTTCTGCCCTGGAGAGGAAAATGTCCCAGATCGCTTCTCTCCCCCCCCCTTCTTATGACTGCTGCTAAATCATGGCCTTGTTGTGGGGCGCTGCTCGGCTTCTCCGCCTCCCAATCCCCC
>NW_015175422.1:196299-196419 GCF_001447785.1 Gekko japonicus
AAGGGGAGAAAACCCCCACCAAAGTAGGGAGCAGACGAGCAGGGAAGGCAAACAGGTCTGGCCGGGCGGCGACTTCTCCAGCCAGCTTCGGGGCCGGGAGCGCCGCGCAGACCTGCGGGC
>NW_015175422.1:197337-218760 GCF_001447785.1 Gekko japonicus
GGATTTTAGGGTGTGTGTTTGTTAAAGAGGGGAGTTCTTCCTTTGGAGTGCAGAGACAAATCAAATGGGGGCATATAAAGTGACATTTCGCCAGAGGAGTCCGTGCTCCAGAAGCATGTTTTTGCAGAGTGGTGTTGCCACAAAGCTGTGGATCTGTGATTTTTGCAGTTCAAGCAGTTGGCATGGACATGTTATGCGTTTTGATGGTGTGTTTGGAGTGACCCAGTACAAAAACCTTGAGGATCCATGGGGATCTGTGCTTCAGAAACATGTTTTGGCTTCATGGTGTTGCCACGAAGCTGTGGATCCATGATTTCTGTGGTTCAAGCTGTGCCCGTGGACATGATATGTGATTTGATGGCAATGTTGGGGTGACACAATTGGAAAACCCTGAGGATCCATGAGGATCCGTGCTTTGGAACCATGTTTTTGCACTTTCGTGGTACCACGGATTCGTGGAGGCATTTGTAGTGGTGCCTATAGTCTAAGACATGGTGTACAGTATGATGTTGGTTTCATTTCGTTTCAGTGTAAAAATCATATGAAATCATGAGGATCTATGCTTTGGAATCATGTTTTCACATGTTTGTGGTGCCACAAATCTGTGGATTTATGATTTTTGTGGTGCCTTCTATAGACCTGCACATGGCCTACAGTATTATTGTAGTTTTATTTCATTTCAATGTAAAAATCATATGAATTCATGAGGATCCATGTAGATAAGACTTTTACCCAGACCCCTTCTTACTGGTGCAAGAAAGCACAAAAGAGCCCTCAGTGGTGATATGATATGATATGATAATGGCAGAAGCTCGCCAGTTGGGAATACCTTGGAGATTTTTGGGGGGTGGAGCCTGAGTGGTGGGTGTCGCCTTCTGACACATTTCCGGTGATGTCAGAGGGGAGTTGCCATCTGACACACTTCTGGTGATTTCAGGGGGTGTGACATATGCAAATGAGTTATGCTAATGAACTCCTGCACCTCTTTTTCTACGAAAAGACCCCTGCCCGGGGGCAACTGGTTCCAGCCACCCTTGCTCCTAGCACAGCAATGCCTCTGGCCCAGCCCCAGCCCCCCCCCGGAAAATTGGAAAGTCTACACCCCTGCTTGGTGGTCTCCTATCCCATTATGGACCTGGCACAGCTTCTGAGTTCTGCTGCAATCAGGCTATACAATGCCCCCTTCCCTCACGGGAAGGCAGAGCATAAATGTAATCAGGGCTTTTTTTTGTAGAAAAAGCCCAGCAGGAACTCATTAGCATAATAGGCCACACCCAACAGCAGAAACCTATTAGCATATTAGGCCACACCCCTGACAGCACAGCTCATTGGCATATTAGGCCACACACCCATATTACCAGAAGTGTGGTCATCCAGCCACACCCACCTTTTGCTTCTTATTCAGTTTACCTTGTTTGTTGCCAAAACCCAGGGCCTTTTTTGTAGCAGGAACTCCTTTGCATGTTAGGCCACACACCCCTAATGTAGCCAATCCTAATGAGTTCCTGCTGTTGGGTGTGGTCTATTATGCTAATGAGTTCCTGCTGGGTGTGGCCAACTTGGAAGCCAGCCGGATCTCCATTCCTGTGTGTTCCTGCCCAAAAATAGCCCTAAATGTAATAGATGAAGATGTCAACAACCATTAGTTCATGCACCATACCAGATGAAAATGGGGGGCAGAATATTGTCCGACCCCCCCCCCAAAAAAAGCTGACATGGGATAGCCCCTTGAAAATATTCCTTCCTCATCAGTGACACGTTTCCACAGCCTTGCTTACGATGTTTTCTTTTCTTTCTTTGTCACACATGACACTAAGGATGTGGGGGGCCGGGATTAAAAAAGAAAGTCAAGGCACAGGAAGAAGAGAAGACTAAGGAATAAAATGAAACGTTCCATACTGTTTTGGTCTCAGTACCGCAAACCACTTTGTCAGAGATTTATAAATTTCTAAACTTTGCATGCCACATTACTAGCCCAAATGGGCTCGTAAAACAGCTTGCAGTAACTAAATGAATAAATAAATCTGCAATAAAGTCCATAGCATAAAAGTTCCAGTGTCCGATGAATGGTCATAAAACAGAGAACCATGAAGGGATGAAAAATGCACTAGAACCAACTTCAGTCTCCCTCCCGACTCTAAAGGCCTTCCTAGAGACAACAAAGCCCTTACTGGCATAGGTCAGGCTAGCCCAGTCTCGTCAGATCTTGGAAGCTAAGCAGGGTCGGCTCTGGTTAGTATTTGGATGGGAGACCACCACGGAAGTCCACGATCGCGATGCAGGAGGCAGGCAATGGCAACCCGCCTCTGAATGTCTCTTGCCTTGAAAACCCTATGGGGTCTTCGTCAGTTGGTTGCAACTTGATGGTGAAAAAGAATAAGTAGCAGAATCTTCTGAGAATCAGGAAAGCAGGTCACTGGCTGGGCATACTTTTTCACCCAGGCAGGGCATGAGCATCACAATGGGTTGCATGTCGAAGGAAACCCTTGAAGAAATAGCCTCCTACATATGATAAGGGAGGTAGAGGTGAGAGCACACCTAACCTCCTGCCCACCTGGCATACCCGTGCCAATGGTTAAGCCCGTAGCCCTGCACACAGGAGTGTAATCCTCAAGTAGGACCGACACATGTTAAAGTCAATGTATGGAGGCTCAGGTCATACAGCCAATGTCATATTTCTTATCTGGGAAACTAAATGTGCAAAATACTCACAAGAGTGTTGGATTGTGTGTGCATAGCCACTGTCTAAGCAGCGCTATGCCTAGCTTGCCCAATCCCGTCAGATCTCGGAAGCTAAGCAGGCTCAGCCTTGGCTAGTATTTGGAAGGAATACCAGGGCTGCAACGCAGAGGCAACCACCTCTGAAATGTCTCTTGCCTTAAAAACAAGTCTAGCTCTCCACCTAGTGGTGCATAATGCTAAAAGAGCTAGGACTTCTGGCTGCCAGGCAATCTTAGGATCTCCTGGATATTCTACACACAACGCCATACGATAATTACAATTATTATGCCTGGCTGGTTTGGCAAAGTAGTAACAGCGTCAGACTAGGACCTGGGATGAGTGGGTTCGAACCCCGTGCTCCATTACGGAAACCTGCCAGGCGACCTTGAGCCCATCGTAAGCCTCACTTACCCCTCGCAAGGTCATTGCTGTGAGGAGTTAGTGGAGGAGAAGGGAACCATGCGAAAAGCTACTTTGGGTCTCCGATCAGGGAGGGAAATGGGCTAGAAATAAAAAAATAAGCATAATAAACTGGGTTCTTCCCTTCCCAATGGGTGGGAAAGAAATAGAGTTGCCAGATCCCCTTGCTGCACTGACGGGGGCATTTGGGGGCATTCTGGGATGTCACCGATGCAATGATGTCACCCAGAAGTGACGTCATTGTGTTGGCGATGTCGTGCAGCAATGCTCCGGTTTAACAACAAAACTCTATGGTTCTAGGCCAAATTTAGGCCATAGAGATGTCACTTCTGGGTGATGTCATCATGTCAGGGACGTCGTGCCCGGGTATGGATGTTTCGGGGCGGGGTTTCCCCTACCGACCAGCTGGCCAGTGGCGAGCAGAAGCCCTGAAAACTGGGGGAACCCCTGCTGGGGCCCGGGGATGGGCAGCCATAGTAGGGAAACTGTGGAATTCATGCTGGCTGAGGCTGATACCTACCAAGTCTCTGTCTGCAAGCAGTTCTTTGTTAAAAATTCGAATGTACTGGAGATAGATTGGGTGTGCCATGGGGATTACGTGCTCTTGCCTCACTCTCTGTCCTGTGCACTTTCGGACGCACTTCCGATCCACTTCCAATGCACCTCTGCAACTGGGTTTCACTGTGTGAAATGGCAAAATCCACTTACATACGGTCGCTGAAGTGGATTGAAACTGCATTTTTTAGCATGTGTGAAAGCACCTGTGGTGAGAAGGATGATTGGAAAGGCCAGAAGGATACCCAGGGACAGCTTGCTACAAGACAAACCCGAAGAAAATGACAACAGAACACTGCTGGTGGTCCCCTACAGCTCACAACTCAAGCCAGTTCGACGTATTATTAATGACCTACAACCCATGCTGGATAGTGACACTTCCCTCACACAGGCACTGGGGAGGGGGCTGACCTTTTCTGGCTTACAGACAGCCTGCTATCCCAAAACAACTTCTTACCTGCAATGCTAAGCTACTTAACAGTAACACTGGACAAGCAGGCAAGTCCCTTCAACAAAGAATTAATGGACATAAGTCTGACATTAGGAACCACAACATTCAAAAGCTAGTGGGGAAACATTTTAACCTTCCAGGACATTGTTGCTGACCTAAGAGTAGCAGTTCTCTTACAAAGGAATTTCAAAGGGAGATGAGAATGAGAGACTGCTGAATTGCAACTGATAATAAAGCTCAAGACTATTATTATTATTTGTTAGATTTATTAATCACCCTATCCCAGCTTACGTCAGGCTCTGGGCGATGTACAGGACACAAAGTCATAAAATACAAAACATTAACATTCATATATAACTTAGTAAGAATTTATAAATATAAATAAAGGATCCAAGATGGCAATTTTCTTACAGTATTGTTATCTCAAATTTCGGACTACCAGTCCCTTTTTTTTTCTGGGTGGGGGGAAAAGGGAACTCCTGGACTGAATCAAGACCTAGGTTTCCTGCCTCATTACCAATGCTGATTTTTCCACACCTACTAGCCCCTCTGCCTATCACACCTAACCCAGTCATGCCTGCTATTGTTATTCACCTATTGTCATTTGCCTGTTATCATCAGTCAGCATCTGAAATGACTCCACTTTCCAATATATAGAGCAGATGGACTCACATTCCAGCAGTATTTGTATCTAAAGAAGTGAGCAGTGACTCACAAAAGCTCACACCCTGCCACATATTTTGTCAGTCTTTAAGGAGCTACTGGACTCTTGCTCTCTCCTGCTGCTACAGACAGACTAACATACGGCTACCCATCTTGCTTTCTCTCTACCATTTGTAGGATAACAATCGAGGCTTTTATGGGACCACCAGGTCTGCTGAAAAATTGGCTTACGCACCTGATATTTATGTGCCTGTATGTGCACACACTTCTGGGGTTACATATGTAAACACAGACACTCCACATCTGCCCTTCGGGGAAATGCCTAAGCTGTACTAGCCAGGGAAGATTCTCAAGGGACCACTCCTTTGCAAGCAACCTTGGAAACACACACACACATACACACATATACCAAAAAAAAACCCCTCTTGCATCCCCTTTCCAGTGCAACACCCAAAACCGCATCGGCCACATCTGCAAATCAAGAAAAGGAGCAGCCTTGCTGAGCGCTCTAGTCTAGGGAAGTTCTTCCAGCCCTAATGAGCCCCGAGCAATCAGGGTATCGCTCATAATACATTAACAGGAGGAGTTTAACATCCCCGAGCATCCCCGCGGTGAGCTGACATATGGATTTAAGAAGATAAATAAAGAGGTTATTCACCAGCTGCACAGGTAACACCGGGGACTGCTGAGGGCTGCAGGCTGTTCCCGTCTCCCTACGTCTTCTATTCACCACTCGTCGTTTGACGGATGTATTTGAATTTTTTTACAAAGAACAGCTAGAAGACAGGGGTTCGACAGGGAGCAACCACAACCAGCATGGCTTTCAGATGGCTGTTTCGAAACAGCAGCAGCACTTGTCCCCTTGAGAGCAGCGGGCTGAGAAGCAGCCGCCCCACTGCTCAGAGGGGAGTTGGATGCTCATCCAAAGAACCCCCACAGCCTAGAAGAACAGGGGTGTCCATCCGCTGCTGCCCCACCCATCCATTGGAAAAGGAAGAACCGGCATAGATAAGCGCTCTCTGCACTGCCAACACCAAGGGACTGTTCCTGTATTATCTAAAACAGGGGTGTCAAACTCATTTGTTACAAGGAGTGGATCTGACATAAATGTCACTTTGTTGGGCCGGGCCATGTGTGCCATAATTGTAATGCCGGGTACTGGGGATATAAACTGTATAAAGGACAGCATCTGGTAAGCTCCAAGTTGGTGTATCTTCACTGCAAGGCCCCATGGGCTGGGTGGGGGGTGCAAAGGAAAACCCGTACGGACAAACTGGAGGCCCAGTGGTGCAGCACTGGGCAGACGCTCCCACTCTCCTTGACTGCTGCAGAGGAGGTTGTTCTTCAATACTGAAGCCACAATCGCAGTGGCTCCACCCATGCCCCCTGAGCAGTCTTCTGTTACCTCCCTTGCACTAGTTGCTTGCTGGCTGCATAACAGCCCTGGATGGGCTGGTTCCGGCCCCCGGGCCTTATGTTTGACACTCCTGATCTAAAAGGTCTCCATGACAGATCTGGAGGTTGCCATGAAAGGGTGGTCCTAGAAGACACTAAAAAAGAGCAACAGTCCAGTAGCACCTTAAGGACTAACAAAATATGTGGCAGGCAATGCTCCCTCAAAGCGGTGGAGTTTTGTGAGCAAAAAATCTACTTTGTGAGCTATTGGCATTAAAGTTGTGAGCACACATTAATTTGCTCTGGAGCCATATTTCCTAAGACAAAAATGTGTGAGCCAGAGGCTAAAAAACTGTGGGCTAGCTCACACTAACTCAGCTTAGAGGGGACACTGGTGGCAGGGTATGAGCTTTTGTGAGTCACTGCTCACTTCTTCAGATCTGAAAAAGTGAGTAGTGACTCACAAAAGCTCTTCCCCTGCCACAAATGTTGTTCCTCTTTAAGGTGCTCCTGGACTCTTGCTCTTTTCTACTGCTACGGACAGACTAACAGGGCTACCTGTCTTGATCTAGTAGTCGTTAGTAATCATCTAAGATTTTTTTCTGGAAACTGACCACGCAAAACAAGCGCATGAGCATTGGAGCAAAAGTACAGGGGATCGCCATGAAGTCCTGGTACTCATTAGATTGACCATCAATTGAACTCCACCCCAGCATCACGTGGTTCAAAAAGTGTTAAAATCATGAGATATGAACTGCAATCCCAAGATCACATTATCCAGGCAATGGTGGCTAGGATAACACATTTTTAAACCAACCAGTGGCCCAACATCAGTGCGGAGAGCTCCTTTTCCCTCCCATGTGTTTCCCCCATGTAAGTCATGAACACAGGAAGAGACAAAAGCCATATGTCCCACTGCCCCTTCTAGAATATAGATATATTAATATGGGTAGCCATGTTAGTCTGTCTGTAGCAGTAGAAAAAACCAAGAGTCCAGGAGCACCTTAAAGACTAATAAAATTTGTGGCAGGGTATGAGCTTTCGTGAGTCACAAAAGCTCATCCCCTGACACATATTTTGTTAGTCTTTAAGGTGCTATTGGACTTTTGCTCTTTTCTACAGATGTATTAATAGTTTTCCAAGAACATAAGAACCATTTTGGCCAATGTTGGATCAGGCCAATGGGCCAACTGAGAGTTCCTATCTATACCTTGTGGCTAATAGCCACTGATGGACCTCTGCTCCATATGCTTATCCAGGGCTTTTTTTGTAGAAAAAGCCCAGCAGGAACCCATTAGCATAACAGGCCACATCCAACAGCAGAAACTCATTAGCATAGTAGGCCACACCCCATGCCTTTCCTTGGGTTGCTCAGGTGCCCCGAAACTGCGGGGAGCCTGAGCAAGCTCCCCCCCCTTGAAGGGAAGGGAAGGCAGTTTAAACTGCCTTCCTTTGGTTTACCCAGGCGCCCCACTGCTGCGGGGAGCCCAGGCAAGCCGGCCCTTGGACAGACCACAGAAGGCACGGGGAGGTATTTAAATGCCTCCCTGATCCTTCCAGGGGCCCCCTGGCCCGCCTGCCTTGGAGTCATGGGGGGGGATTGCTCTCCAGGCCTTCCCTCCATAGCCACACATGCAGAGGTTTGGCTGTAGTGGGTGTGGCCAGCTCTGAAGCCAGCCGGAACTCCGTTCCTGTGTGTTCCTGCCCAAAAACAGCCCTGTGCTTATCTAATTCTCTCTTGAAGCTGTTCATGCTTGTGGCCGCCACCACCTCCTGTGGCAGTGAATTCCATGTGTTAATCACTCTTTGGGTGAAGAAGTACTTCCTTTTATCTGTTTTAACCTGACCGCTCAGCAATTTCATGGAGTGCCCACGGGTTCTTGTATTGTGAGGAAGGGAGAAAAGTACTTCTTTCTCAGCTTGCTCTATTCCATGCATAATCTTAAAACCTCGATCATGTCACCCCGCAGCTGTCGTTTCTCCAAGCTAAAGAACCCCAAGCGTTTTAACTTTTCTTCATAGGGAAAGTGTTCCAACCCTTTTATTATTCTAGTTGACCTTTTCTCCACTTTTTCCAATGCTATAATATCCTTTTTGAGGTGTGGTGACCAGAACTGTACACAGTACTCCAAATGAGGTCGCACCATCGATTTATACAGGGGTATTATGATACTGGCTGAATTGTTTTCAATTCCCTTCCTAATAATCCCCAGCATAGCATTGGCCTTTTTTATTGCAGTCACACACTGTCTAGACATTTTCGTTGAGTTATCTACTACGACTCCAAGATCTCTCTCTTGGTCAGTCTCTGCCAGTTCAGACCCCATCAACGTGTATTTATAGTTAGGATTTCTGGCTCCAATGTGCATCACTTTGCACTTGGCCACATTGAACCCCATTTGCCACATTGATGCCCACTCGCCCATCCTCGACAGATCCTTTTGGAGTGCCTTACAATCCTCCCTGGTTCTCACCACCCTGAACAACTTTGTGTCATCTGCAAATTTAGCCACCTCACTCCAAATCATTAATAAACAAGTTAAAAAGCATTGGACCGAGTACTGATCCCTGTGGTACCTTACTCCTTACCACACTCGACTTAGAAAATTTCCCATTTATACTCACTCTCTGTTTCCTATTAATCAGCCAGTTTTTGATCCACAAGAGGACTTGTCCTTTTATCCCGTGACTATTGCGCTTACATAGGAGCCTTTGATGAGGAACTTTATCAAAAGCTTTCTGGAAGTCAAGGTAAACAACATCTATTGGGTCCCCCTTGTCCACATGTTTGTTCACTCCCTCAAAAAACACTAACAGGTTAGTGAGACAAGATCTTCCCTTACAGAAACCGTGCTGAGTCTGCCTCAATAGTTTTTGTTCATCAATGTGCCTAGTACTAATTCTTTCCTTAATAACAGTTTCCACCAACTTACCCAGTATCAACGTCAGACTGACTGGCCTGTAATTTCCCGGATCTCCTCTGGCTATTGTAAGTACTACTGAGATGGGTACGTGATGCGCTTTGATCAATTTAGTAAGGTTATTGTGTCTTTTCCTACTATGGTGGTGATTTTTTTATCTCTGAGATTGAAGTGAGGGAGATTAACTACAGCACAGAGCTGAAGTAACCCCCTGCTGGCCACTGCAGAAACTACACTACAGGACTACCCTGACACTGTAATTTGGGGCCCTGAAATGTCAAAAACCAAAAGCAAGCAAACAAACAAACAAACAAAACCATCCCACAGAAAACAGTTGCTAAGAAACCAGTGTTTGGTTTTCAAAAACCAAACACAAACAGTTTCAGGTTTGCACATCCCAAGCTTGAAACATGTATTTGCTGTGAGTCAGCGGAAGCCCACCCACAATGAAACAGAGAATGAGTTTCCAAAAATAACAAGGAGGCTCTTGACAAACTATGGTATTTCACCCATGGACTTGGGTTCTCTCCTGGCCTACAGCTTATTTTTTTAAAAGGCAGGCATCAAAATTGATAATATCTGTTAGAGGCAATTCCCTTCTAAACCACCACGAGGGAACCTTGGCAACAGAAAGTGCTTACTGAGAAGGATCGTGTTCGAGACTATTGGAAGCCCAATTAAGGGCCTATCGAATGGAAAGCCAATGCCAGAAATGCAATGTCCTGAGACAACCAGATATTTTGAAATAAGGAGCAAGGGTAGATTTGGGCTACTTCTTAATCTGCCTGTGGCTTATGACTGGCCACGGTCAGATGCAGAATGACTCCAAACAAGGCTCCAAACAATGAGAAGATCAGAAACGGTAGAAACCCTCTCTGACAGATAGTTTCCCCATCAACATTGACTGTCTCTGTAGCATACAACTTCAATGAGCGTTATGTCCAGTTTAGATCGTGTAGAACACTGGTGGAGGCAGGGCTATTTTGGGGCAGGAACGCACAGGAATGGAGTTCTGGCTGGCTCCCGAGTTGGCCACGCCCAGCAGGAACTCATTAGCATAATAGGCCACACCCAACAGCAGAAACTCATTAGGATTGGCTACATTAGGGGTGTGTGGCCTAACATGCAAAGGAGTTCCTGCTACAAAAAAAACCCTGGCCCGGTTTGACAACAAACAAGGTAAACAGAATAAGAAGCAAAAGGTGGGTGCGGCTGGATGAGCACACTTCTGGTAACATGGGGGTATGGCCTAATATGCCAATGAGCTGTGCTGTCAGGGGTGTGGCCTAATATGCTAATAGGTTTCTGCTGTTGGGTGTGGCCATTATGCTAATGAGTTCCTGCTGGGCTTTTTCCACAAAAAAAGTCCTGGGTGGAGGCAATGTTCTCAGCCAATGCTCCACACATTGCACCAGGGTTCCCCAACGTAGCGCCCGTTGAAAAACCGTGGAGCCCACCAAAACTTCCCGTGGCACCCACCAAGCTTCTCAGAAAGTGGGAGGTGGCCAGGGGTCCTTTCGTAGAAAAAGAGCTAGGGGAACTCATTAGCATAACTCCTTAGCATATGCCACACACCCTGACATCACCGGAAGTGTGTCATAAGGCCACACCCCCTGACATCACTGGAAGTGTGTCATAAGGCCACACACCCTGCCCCCAATGGTCCTGGCCGCCGCAGCCGGCCTTGCAGCTCCACTGCCAAGCCCCATGAGGGGCCCGGCGGTGGACCTGCAAGGCCAGCGGGAGTGCAAGGAAGCCCCGCGAAGGCCCTTCCTGGCCCCAGGCAGGCAGGGGTGGGAAGAGGCAGGGAGGAAGCAACTTACCCTCCCTCTTCTCCTGGCTCCTCCTGGCTGAATGAGGGCCGGAAGCGGGGCGGCCGGAAGCAGGGGGCGGGACTTCTTCATGTGCCCCGCCCCCCGTAACTCACCTGGGGGAACTGCGATCCCCCGCGATCCCCCCTGAAATGACCTCTGGAGGTGGCCATTGTAAGGCAAGGCTTGTTCCTGGCTACCTTCATTCAAATGAAAGAGTTTCCCACGGGAGGATCAGGAGGATAGGAGAGCACCTGGGCTTTCTTTAGTCAGTGTGTGTTCCATTTCCCCCTCAGGCTTGCCTTCTTCCTAGGTGGTGGGGAAGGGAGGTATTCCATAAAGCTCTGCCTCCTGTGGCAGCCATTTTTGGGGGGGTGCTCACCACCCCGTCTCAACATTCTAAATGTGCCCACGGGCTCAGAACGGTATGGGACCGCAGGGTCACACCATCTCTCGTGATATTTGTTCCACTGCACATAAATACACATGGAGCTACCTTTTACCGGGCAAGACGACGGGCCCCTTTCATTCATTAGGGTCCATATTGCCTCCCAGATGTTCTCCAGAGTCTCAGGCCATTAAAAGTCTCTCTCCAAACCCACTCCCTGAGAGCCTTCAGCTGAAGATGGTATGTACTGAACCTTTTGCATGAAAAGATAGGTTCCTTCCCCTGAGACTTCTCAACAGATAAGCCAGTACGGAAAAGGGTTCCAGTAATGAAGTTTGAGACCCCTAAGCTAGAAGGACAATGGATGTGACCCACGTCCTGATGATCCAAAGCGAATCCATTCGCCTTCCTCCCCAGCACTCCTGGGTTAATGAAGCTTGTGTCTCACCAGAGGACTGCATCCTTAATTGAGATGAGCCAAAGTTGTTTGAGGTCCCCCGCCCTCCCTAACGCTTATAAAACTGTAAGTTTCAGAAAGTTGTATAGAATTGTTGCTCTCAAGCAGAAACTTGGAAGGGAAAGCGGACGCAAGTCCAACAATCTGTTCCAAGAATCAATCAATTTGCGAGCAGATGTTTATGCGGGGGGGAAGAATACCAGTCATTTAAAAAATTAAAACTGACAGCCGGTTGCATCCTTTAATTCCCATAACTGTGCTGAATATAAACTCCCATTTGTTGTCTGAAAAGTTCAATTAGGTACATGGAGGGAGGGGGAGAAAGAGGGGGCTTGCTCTGATGACTGGGATATATTCTCCTTTGGTTGGCTATTAGGCAGAGAGCCGGCAGATGCAACCACTCAAGTTAAAATCTATCCAGAGCTGGATTGCTTAAATCTGCATCCCACCAAACATTGGCATCGAATACTGCTAGGTGATAGACTCATCCTGGCTGATCTTCCATACTCTTGCCCAACTAGTAGAGAAGGTTAGCATTAAGGATAATTAGCGCTTTATATATAAAAAAGAACAACCTATCCAGCCCACAGCTTTTCTTTCCTTGTGAGGATAATTCCGAGTTTCTGTAAAGAAGTGGGGAGAGGTCAGATTCAGAGCACGCAAGTTTGAGATGTTTTTCTCACGTCCGCTGACCCACAGAGAATTCGTGACGCATTGAAAGTAGGGTCATGTCTCACGCCGAAGCCACTATTGTCAAGAGAGGAACGTGAAAGCCCTTCAAGATCCAGTGGAGTCCTAATCGAGCAGAATGGAAAAGTCACTCGGTTTCTGTAGCTGTGGCTATCTGAAGGGGAAAGAAGCGAAGAAGCACCCTTTCTGCGCTAGGGAGGTTACCGAATTTCCTGTCGACTCTGGTTCAAATCGAAAGTTTGAGCTTCTTTGGTGGTTTCTCCATGCTTGGGACTGGGAGGCTATCCATGGCTCACACCTGACCAATTTGTGTGGGGTGGGAGCTACTGCTTCCGCAAGGCAGTGGTTGCCAGATTGTTGCCGTGACTCACGTCCATCTCACACAAGGTGGGGACCGCTGGCTAGTGGTGGCAGCCACTCGCCTTGTCGGGGGTGGCTTGCAGTGGGTGGCTCCCACCCCCCTCGAGAGGGGCCACCTTGACTCCAAGCCCCAGGCCATCAGCCCAACAATGCTTTTCCCAGCTGCCTTAATAGCCAATCCACCCCTGCTTGGGAGGAAGCTGCCATCTTCCCTTTTACAGACCATACAGTTTGTTTGTAAAGTGCCATTAAGTCACAGCTGACTTGTGGAGACCCCATAGGGTTTTCAAGACAAGAAGAAGAAGAAGAAGAAGAAGAAGAAGAAGAAGAAGAAGAAGAAGAAGAAGAAGAAGAAGAAGAAGAAGAAGAAGAAGAAGAAGAAGAAGAAGAAATTGTCTTTATATCCCACCCTTCACTACCTGAAGGAGTCTCAGAGCGGCTTACAAACTCCTTTCCCTTCCCCTCCCCACAACAGACACCCTGTGAGGTAGGTGGGACTGAGAGAGCTCTCTGGAGAACTGTCCTTGAGAGAACAGCTCTGAAAGAACTTATGACTGACCCAGGGTCACACCTGCAGCTGCATGTGGAGGAGTGGGGAATCAAACCTGGTTCTCCCAGATTAGAGTCCACGCTCTCAACCACGACACCAACCTGGCTCTCAGTTTGATGACCAGAGATGGTTTGCTATTGTCTGCCTCTCCACAATGGCCCTGGACTTCCTTAGTGGTCACCCATCCAAGTGCTAAAACAGGGCCAGTCCTGCACGGCTTCTGAGATCTGACGAGATCGGACTACCCATGCTGAGTCTGCCTCAGGTGGTTTGACATCACCCGCCTCTGTGCCTTGACTTCCTTGGTGGACACCCATTAGGGTCACCAACCTCCAGATGGGGCCGGCAGATGTCCTGGAATTACAACTGTTCTCTAGACTACAGAAGTCTGTTCCCTTGGAGATAGTTGTTGTTGAGGACATACTCTATGACATCATATGCTGTAGAAGCTTTACCTGCAAATCCCCTGGAATTTCCCAGCCTGGAGTTGGCCACCTTATCTCCCTTCTAAGTACTAACCAGTGTTGACCTTGCTTAGCTTCTGAGAACTAATGTGTTTGGGCTAAGCCTGGACCACCCATCTGCAGAATCTAAAAGAAATGGGAGATACACATCTTTGGACCTCTCTACTCTTTTTTGTCTTCTTCTCCAACCAGGGCTACCTGCGGGGGATTTTTTTTTGGGGGGGGGGGGTTTTCCAATCGGAAACATGTTCCATTTCCATTTCTATTTATTGATCGCTCAATCCTTGCCGAGCTGCCAGCTGTGAGCGATCATGTGTTGACACGGGACTAACAATGATGGGGGTAAGGGAGGACAACATATATCATTTTTAATCACACACACTTCGCAGTCGACAGGGAGTTTGGTCAGGTGTAAGCATCAGATGTGTTCCGGCAGCATTCTTTAGTCGGCGTCGCTTGATGTCGTCAGCATTTTTCTCAGTCGCAGCGCACCACTGCCACCGTCTGGCCGGAATGGCCCATTGCAGGCTTTTCTTTGATGCTGCGTAGATCTCTCTCAGCTTTTGATCTTACGCGCGGACCTTCCGTTTGTCGGCTAACACTTCCCCACCGGGGGCTTAAGTGTGCCCACCCTCTCTAAGGAGTGGTACCCATTTTATCTACTCGCCGAAGCTTTCGAACCGCTGGGTGAACGGGGGTTATGGGGGGAAACATTGAGCCCTGCTGGCCCAACGTGGTAGTCCCAACCAATGCTCCTTCTAAGCTGTGGAGTCTTGTGAGCAAAAATTCTACTTTGTGAGCTACTGGCCTTAAAGTTGTTAAGAGAAGAGAAGCAGAGGAAGAGATTGGTACCAATTTCCCACAAGCCGCTGCTCCGCCCTCGCTCTTCCCTTTCCCCCGACTGTATGCGTCAATTTCCCACTATTTGCTGTGTGGCTGCATTTTGACCCGCAGCTTCGCCCGATTTCCCGTGCGTCTTCTCGATCCTGTTTTTTGAGGATCCAGAAGACACAGGTGAAATCGGGTGAAGCTGTGGGTCAAAATGCAGCTGCACAGCAAATAGTGGGAAATTGACACATACAATTGGGGGAAAGGGAAGAGTGAGGGCAGAGCAGCGGCTTTTGGGAAATTGGTCTGGATTTATACCCCGCCTTTCACTTGGAGTCTCAGAGCGGCTTACAAACTCCTTTCCCTTCCCCTCCCCATAACAGACATCCTGTGAGGTGGGTGGGGCTGAGAGAGCTCTGACAGAAACTGCTCTTTTCAAGAATACCTCTGACAGAACTATGGCTTGCCCAAGGTCATCCAGCAGCTCCAAGTGGAGGAGTGGGGAATCAAACCCGGTTCTCCCAGATTAGAGCCTGTGCACTTAACCACTACACCAAACTGAGTGAGCAATTTGGCTACTGCATAAATTAATTTGCTCTGGAGCCATCCTTCCTGAGCTAAGACAAAAAAGTGTGAGCCGGAGGCTAAAAAACTGTGAGCTAGCTCACATTAACTCAGCTTAGAGGGAACACTGGTCCCAACCCCAATCAGCTATTTGTATAGGGACTGATGGGAACGAAGTCCTAGAAGATGCACCATAATAACCAAAGGCGGACCAGAACGGGTGAGTGAAGAGCCTGATAGCTCTGAGCAGTGAGACCAAAAGGAAAGCAGAGCCAGTTGCCATGGCAGCTGCCCTGCCCCTAACAGGATCCGGTCAAAAGGGAGGCAGCAGGCCAGTTTCTATGGTAACTAAGGCCAAGGTGTCTTGTGAGAAGCTGGGGCGTTGGGTGGGGCTTGTGGCGCCTGCTTAGGCTTCTTCAAGATGGAGCAATAGAAGCTTGAGGAGAATGACTTCACTGACTTCCAGCGTTGCCAGCCTCCAGGTGGGTAAACGATCCAAAGGTGAGATATGCGGTCAAAGGCAAACCCAAACGAGACAAAACCGTGTAAAGAAATTGCCAAAATTAAGTTACAATAAATTCATGAATTTCTAGAAACCTAAGAACAGTCTGATTGTTTTAATACAAGCTGATCAAATATGACAATATATCAGAGTTTACATTGTTGGTAAGGGGTTAGTAATCGGCACATGGTATTGCCTTGTGGTTGTAAATCTTGATATATTGTCGTATTCAGGGCTTTTTTTCTGGAAAAAGAGGTGCCAGAACTCTCAAGAGGGAAGCAAAGCATACTGAAAACGCATGAACTTTTAAACATTTTTAAAAGAATTTTGTCGAAGACGTTCCAGAACTCTGTTCTGGCACGTTCCGCCAGGAGGGGGGGGGAAAGCCCTGCTCATATTTGATTAGTTTGCATTTATATTAAAACAACCAGTCTAATTTCATTTTGGCAATTTCTTTACACAGTTTTGTCTTGTCGGGGTTCACCTCCAGGTGGGAGCTGGGGATCCCCCAGAATTCCAGCTGATCAACAGACGGCATAGATAACTTATTTATTCTTTGTTTATTTAAGACATTTCTTCCACTTCTCCTCGAGAAAATGGCTGCTTTGGAAGGTGGGCTGTACGGCTTTATACTCTACTGAGGCCCCTCCCCTCCGTAAAGCCCACCCTCCCAGGCTCCACCCTCAAATCTTCAGGTATTTCTGAACCCGGAGCTGGCAACCCGGTGTGACTCCTGAAGCACCCAAACAGAAAGGCAAGAGTGGAAGGAGATAGGAAGAAGGACAAGAGTATCTGATAAACCCCTTGCCCGCCAGCACTAAAGCTCAGTGGGTCCTGTCCTTAAGGATCTCAGGGCATGAGTGCTTCCAGGGTCAGCCAACTTAGCACAGGAGGAAATACACTGGGAGCAATGTTCCCTCTTGGCAGGCCCATAGCTAACGTGGGGGCCACGGGGCCCGGCCCCCTAGCAGTTTTTATGGGCCCCCTTCCTGAGCCTCGGCTCCCCTACCCCAGCTCCCCCTGATTGCCTGTCAGCCTTTTGGCAGGAGGACAAGGGCAGTAATTTCAGAGGCTGTCCCTGGTGCTGTGCTCCTTGGGGGGGGAGCTGGACCCAGTGGCTGTGGCTGCTGCAGCCCTTGCCCTGGAGCCTTTGATTGGATTAGCAGGTGCCCCCCCGGGCCCCCTCCCTAAAAAGTCCTTAGCTACGGGGCTGCCTCTTGGGCCTTTGATCTGCCATCTTTGGATTGATGGAAGTATTGAGCGCCATGTTTTAACTGAGGATATTTTAAGATGTATTATATGTTTTATATTATTATGCATATGATGTTTTATTATGGCAAGGTTCTGCCTTGCCTCTGTAAGCCGCCCTGAGCTCATCGGGGCGGGCGGGGTATAAATGTGAAAAATAAATAAAATAAAATAAATATATAAGCTGTAGAGTCCTGTGAGCAAAAATTCTACTTTGTGAGCTACCGGCATTAAAGTTGTGAGCAGGTGATTTGGCTACTGCATAAATTAGTGTGCTCTGGAGCCATCCTTCCTGAGCTGAGACAAAAATGTGTGACCTGGAGGCTAAAAAAAACTGTGAGCTAGCTCACACTAACTCAGCTTAGAGGGAACACTGACTGGGAGTAGGGTTGCCGACTCCAGCCTGGGAAATTCCTGGAGATTTGGGGGCAGTCCCTGTGGAAGGGTGAATTTGGGGAGGGATTGCATCTAGAACACCAGTCCAAATAGCCCAGCTTAACCTGGGCTCATCAGGGCTTGAGAGCCATAAATGGCCAGCCACGGTCAGCACTTAGATGGGAGACCACAAAGGAAGCCTGGGGTTGCTATGCAGAGGAAAGCAATGGCAAACCACCTGCACTCATCTCTCGGAAAACCCGAGGTCCTAGGGTTGCCATAAGCTAGTTGCAACTCAATGACACGTTGAGCCAGTTTGGTGTAGTGGAGTGCGGACTCTCATCTGGGAGGACCAGGCTTGATTCCCCACTCCTCCACATGCAGCTGCTGGTCTGACCCTGGGTCAGTTACAAGTTTATTTATTTATTTATTTATTTATAGATTGAATTTATAGCCCGCCCTCCCCGCTATGTGGGCTCACGGAGGCTTACAATCAGGCATAGCCAATGTATAAAACATATTTAAAACCATTTAAAACATTCTACAATATAATGACATTACTATTAATAATAAGTGCTCTAGATGTTCCGAGTTGATTTTCCACAAGATGGCGTATTACTGTTGTTTCAGAGCTGTTCTCTCAAGAGCGGGCCTCAAAAGAGCTCTCTCAGCCCCCTCCCCCCCACCTCTCAGGGTATCTGTTGTGGGGAGGGGAAGGGAAAGGAGATTGGGAGCTGCTCTGAGACTCCAAGTGAAGGGTGGAGTATAAATCCAATCTCCTCCTCCTCCTTCTCTTCTTCTTCTTCTTCTTCTTCTTCATCTTCTTCTCCTCCTCCTCCTAGAATTTGTGGTATACCATAGAGTCTCCCCTCGGAAGCTATCATTTCCTTCAGGGGAGCCAACCTCTGTAACTTGGAGATCAGTTGTAATTCCAGATCTCCATACCCCAGCTCAAGGTTGGCAACTCTAAACCAGGAGATCGAGTAGTGGATCTCAGTGTAACTTTTTGGTCTGGTCAGAGACATGAGGAAAGGAATAAATAGAGGGATGCTCAAGGGGAGAAAGTACTGGTAGTTTTCAACTAGAGCCCTAGTTAGTCTGACATCCCATCTCCTTTTCTTTTGATTATAATTCATTATGTTATTATTCCCTCTGACTCTGAGCTTCTCCATTATAAAGCCACTGAGCAGACCGCTTGGTGTCAGGAAGCCAAACTTCTTTCCCTGTCTTAGGGCACCTTAGAAACATGGGGAGGAAAAACTGCTTGTGGAAATGAATCTTCCAGCTTCTTACAAGGATGTAATTATTCAAGCTATTCTGTAAACAGTCCCCACCATCGGCAGCTGCTTTAACTGTGCTATCAATCAATCATAAGTATCTAAAATGAAGGATTGTCATATTTTGTTCCAAGTCCAGATTTGGGGCTTTTCGTGACACGTTCCTCTTCTGGAGGCCTTTGGACTGAGACTGATGATGGTACCATGTTCCTCTTTTTAGAGTACTTTCATTAGTCCTGTTTACAAGTTATAGTGAATACACTTATAATCCGCACACACTGTCCACTCGGTGGTTCTTTATGTGTGCATTGAGTACTTCTCATGTTCCATTAAATGCAGGCGCAGCTGAACGTGTGACTGAAACCCCACATTCATCCAGGTACTGTCCTCCCGCTTTCAGTCGTAAAGTGAACATGCTATGGCTCTTTCTTACAAACAGGTGCGTGCACAAACATGCAGGTTGGTTTAGGGCTGCCAAGTCCCCCTGGGGGGCGGAAATCCCCCCGTCCCAGAGGCCCATTCCCTGACGCCGGGGAATCGGGCCCCAGGGGGAACCCCGCCCCAGCATGCACGTTACAGGGAAGTGACGTTATGATGCCGGGCACGCTGGGGGCAGGACCACGGCCATAAAAGGGAAAACTCTATGGTTTCCCCTTGTATGGTCGTGGCCCCGCCCCCAGCTTGCCCAATGTCATGACATCACTTCCCTGTGACGTGCATGCGGCGCGCGCTTTGCGCGCACATGCACGCGCCGGGATCCACACAGGAGTCCCCCGCCGGCAAGGTAAGTGCCACTTGGCAACCCTAGGTTGGCTGTACATTCACTGTGACACGTGAACAGGGCTATTGTTTCCTTGGGTTAGATTCTCCCAGCTTCTCCACCAGTGAACAGAGGAGGAGAGGTCCCTTTTCTCCTCCAGAAGAGCTATGACAGGGATCATGGGACCAACATAGACCAAAGCCATATGGGATAGAGAAAGTTGCCAGCCTTCGGGTGGGGCATGGATATCTCCTGCTATTACGACTGATCTCCAAATGGAAGAAGAAGAAGACAAAGAAGAAGAAGAGGAGGAGGAGGAGGAGGAGGAGGAGGACATTGGATTTATACCCCGCCCTTCACTACCCGAAGGAGTCTCAGAGCGGCTCACAATCTCCTTTCCCTTCCCCTCCCCACAACAGACACCCTGTGAGGTAGGTGGAGCTGAGAGAGCTCTCTCGAGGACTGCTCTTGAGAGAACAGCTCAACTTGTGAATGTCCCAGGGTCACACCAGCAGCTGCATGTGGGAGAGTGGGGAACCAAACCTGGTTCTCCCAGATTAGAGTCCGCGTTTCTAACCACTACACCAAACTGGCTCAGTTCTCCTGGAGAAATTGGCTGCTTCTATGGCACCACATCTCTGTGGAGCTCCCTCCTTTCCCAAACCCCACACTCACCAAACTCCGCCCCCAAATCTCCAGGAATCTCCCAACCAGGAGCTGGCAGCCCTAAAAGCTGCAGCAAAGCAGGGAATCAGGTAAGACTGAACTGGAAAAGCCTTTTTTGTTCTTCTGAAATATTTTAAATTGTGTTGTAAATTGCTGCAAGCTGCCTTAGGAGGCCTAGATAGAGCGGATAAGTTGGCACGCAATGGATCAATTAATTAACGAGCTGATCCAACCATGGGCTAGTTAATTAACAGGATAAGATTTAAGTCATTGGCTTCCTTAAGAATGTAACCTGGGAAGAGCCTCACCTTTCTCTTGCAGTCTGTTCCTCCACAATCCTGTGTCACAAGATGGTCTCCAAGTTTGGGAAGAGACGCGAATGCCATTTGAATAACAATTGCCGTAATTAAAATGCGGCCTCCTCTCAAAAGGCTCCGAGGGTAGCTGGAATGTGAGTTTTCCATCGGATTTCAGTACACAGATCTTTGGCCCTCATTTTGAGATACAGGAAAATATGTCATAAGGGATTTGATCTGGACAAGCTATCTCATGTTGCCGCTTGTCATGAATTGGCAGTTGAGACAGCTTGCAAGTTGTAACTCATCCCAGGCGCTGAGAAAGGAAGTTTCTCTCCTCTCGCTGCTCTGCATCACGGAAAAGGGGATTAATTGGATCGCAGTAATATAGGCAACCATGTGTCAGCAGTTTAAAGAGCCATGGAGGAACTACATGAATCTGAAGCAATGGGGACCTTCTGTTTCAAGATAAGGTCGGTCGCCAATGTGCTTGTTATCATACTGTGCCAGTAGGTTTTTTACACTGCTGCCAATAGCACTAAATTACGTTGTCACAAGCGTGTCCTTTCCCCAACTCAAGGGTCCCCAACAAGAGCTTTCCTGGCACCCACCAGTGTTTTTAGAAAGTGAGGGGCAGGTGGAACTTTTGCCCAGCAAGATTCCTTTTTTTTTTAAATCCCCGTAGGGATATTTTTTATTTTGCAAGTACTACAAACTACAAAGAAATATAGGGGAGGGACTACAACTAAGGAGAAAGAAAAGCAAACCACACTAAACTAAAACCCCAAGAGGAGGAGATCTTTTCACTGTTAGTAAATATGTTAGTATAATTACTTTTATTATCACAATATACTTGTTGAGTTCATGCTTATTACAGTTCGCTTCTTATATGTTATTTTGTTAGTTGTTATGAGAGAAGTCTCTGATCATCTTCTTATTCTTCGTTTCAAAAGGCCATTTTCCAAGTCCTTCTGCCTTTAGTTCGGCTTTCTGTCTCTAAAATTGTATACCACTCTGGCAGGTCCTGCACCCTTCTGCCGCAAAATCCTCTTCCTACCGTT
>NW_015175422.1:219872-233310 GCF_001447785.1 Gekko japonicus
CTGGCCTGGAGCCTATCGCAAAGGCTCCGCGGGGGTGTCACTTGAGGTGGCACCCCTCCAGGCCGCTGGTGTGCGATTCGCCCTCCTCCGTTGTGAGGAGAGCATCCGCCATCGCTGTTCCATCGACCGGAAGCTGCCCAGCAAGATTCCTGATTGGTTGTTGGTGATCTGCTTGGCTGTGTAGACTTTTAAAATTTTTGCTTTATTTATTTATTTATATTTACATTTTGTTGTGTATGAAATGTAATGTAATGAATGTATTGAGCTTGAGTCTGACAAAGGTATTGTAAACCGACCTATCAGAACAAAGGAAGTTCTGGAGGGAAGCAAAGTATTGTATTTGATTGGACCTTAGCTGACATGTGGGCGTGGGTTGCCAAGCCCGGACTGTTTAAAAAGGAGTGTGTTGCTCCATAGTTTGGCTCGTTCTGGTTCTTCTGACTTCGTGTTCAAATAAAGCTGTTATCACTGTTCATCTGCTGCCTCGAGTCTCGTATCTAAAACATTTATACCCCACCCGCCCTGTGAACAGGCTCTGGGTGGCTTACAGGAGACGGCCGACAGGCCGATACAAATAAAACAATAAAAATATTAAAATCCCTTAAAAAACAATCTTAACAATGAAGTGCTCGCTTTGGCAGCAGCTGCCACCACGGCACAAGGGTCTTTGCTTTGTGACCAAAGGTAATCTGTGGCAGCCATTTTGTGGCCGGCTACACCTCCCGAAGCAGTCATTTTGTGGCTGCACACACCACGCAGTGTCAGAATGTGAAAGGTGCCCGCAGGCTCAAAAAGATAGCCCAGGCAAGTCTGATCTCGTCAGATTTCAGGGTCGACTCTGGCAAATGCTTGGATAGGAGACCTCCTTGGAGTACCAGCAGTCACGAGGCAGGGGCAGGCTTCTCTCAGCCACCTCTCTGAATATCCTCCAGGCCCCAGTAGGGGTCAGTCACCAGAGGTCGCCATGACTTCCAGGTGCACACACAGTCAGTCACCAGACTGTCAGCCCTTTTTAATGCACCCAGGGAAATGCTGATCACCACTTTGGGGGTCAGGAAGCAATTTTTCTCCAGGCCAGTTTGGCCAGGGATCCTGGACACTTTTTGTCATCTTCTGGGCATGGAACAGGGGTCACTGGGCATCTGGGGGGTGGTATTTTGTGAATTTCCTGCATTGTGCAGGGGGTTGGACTAGATGTCCGTGGAGATTCCTTCCGACTCTATGGTTCTATGATTCTAGAGGTTGCCATGACTACCAGGTGCACATACATTCATGCACACACACACAAACACACATGAAAAATACAAAAAAAACCCCAAAAAGTTTGGGGATCCCTGCCTCAAGGTATTACTTCTGTCAAGACTGTAGGGTTGCCAGGTCTGGGTTGGAAAATACCTGGAGACTTCGGGGGTGGATCTGGGAGAGGGTGGGGTTTTGGGAGGAGAGAGACCTCAGCAGGGCACTATGCCATAGAGTCCACCCTTCAAAGCAGCCATTTTCTCCAGGGCAGCTGATCTCTGTCAGCTGGAGATCAGTGGTAAAAGCAGGAGATCTCCAAGCTCCACCTGGAGGCTGGGAATCCTACAAGAGTGTGGTGAAATAATATCTCTCACTGAAGAATTGACGTTCTGAGGCGAGCCGAAACTTCCTCTGCGAACAGATGAAGAATTCACAATTGGTACTACTTTTAAGTCTGTAAGAAGCACCTATTCAGAAACAGCTGTTTCCCTCATAGAATGCTGTTTGGCTCCAACAGTTTGTGATTACCCTCAGCATGCTATGGTATCCATTTTGTGGCAGTGTGCATCCCCTGTTCTCAAAATTCCAGTAATGTCCACAACTTAACAAGACAGGGCTGGGGGGGGTGGGGGATCCTGGTCTACAGCAAACAAGATGAATGGAGGGGGACTACACCGTGATAAATCTTGGGCATTTTGACCTATTTCATTCGGCAGAGGTAGAAATCAGCAGGTCCCCTTCCATCCCTCTCCCTCTATGACTCAATCCTATTACTGCTAGTTTTCCTTTTTCTATAACAAGTCAGGGGTGGAAAGTGGTCTAAAGGCCCCATCAGTACATCCATGATTTAACAATATATTTCAGTGGTTATAACCAGTAAAGCTCTCAGCTGTCATAAGGCTTAATCCCAAAGCATTTTGAAACAAGATAAAAGCTTAAGTATTTCTTCACCTCATCCTCGCACCTCTCGATATGTGTATGCTGACCTTTTATATTGCCAGAACCGACGTGTGCCGAGAAAATTCCTCTGCAATTTAGCGATACAAGGAGCTTAGTTCGACTCATCCTTGAAAGTGCATTTAGCGTGCCGCATTTTTAGCCTTCTACAAGGCCCAAGTGGGCAATGTGGATGTATTATTTATCTATAAATAAAGTAGTGTTTAATAAGGGAAAAAATCCCTAGGATAGTTTAAATGAGGTAGGCCGAGTCCATTTTGAACACTAAGAAGGGTGACTGTTTCTATCGCACCAAAATAGTCTCGTTTCTTGTTTTTTACACTTTTAAAATAGTAAAGTTGGAGATGGTGTGCTTTGTGCTGTTCCCTTATGAACAAGAGGACTTTACAATGTGGGGATAAGTGCCTGGGTGTCTACAAATCCTGCCACATCCAGTCCTCTGAAATGCAAGGAAGTAGCAGCGGGCAAATTCCCACTACTGCTTTCCAACCCCTGCCCTTGATAATTTGTAGAATGGGAGAAAAAATGGGGGAGAGTGGCATTGATGGTGACACTCTAGGACTCTCCCTCAATCTCTATGGTAAAGTCACGTCCATCAACCCTCTAACCAGAAGAGATGTCACACTCTCCATGTCGCTCTAGGAATTTCTTCAGTCTCTATGATACAGATTGTGGAAATTCCTAGAGTATCATCCAGAAGTGATGCCACATTGCTCCAAAACTCTACGCCCACCATAGTGTGATGCCACGTTGCTCCAAAACTATACCCTGCTCAGGGACCGTCCTCAAAATATCCTGGTATGTGCCAGAGCTAGGACTGGCAAGGGACCATTAACACTGCTTTCAAGTGACTGTTACTCCTGGCATGAAAAACAGCAGCTGACCATCCTTTGCATGTGCCTAAGCATTTTGGAGAGGGACATAATCACACACACACAAACAAAATGTCTAGCTACCAATGACCATGCAAAATCCATAGATTCCAGGCTTGAGCATTTAACAGCTGCAGATTGGAAGGTTGGTAGCTCATCAGTTTGAGACCCTAGTGCCGCATGATGGAGTGAGCTCCCGTCTCTGGCCCCAGCTCCTGCCAACCTGGCAGTTTGAAAGCAAGAAATTGCAAGTAGATAAGTAGGTACCGCTTCAGTGGGAAGGTAACATCATTCCGTGCGCCTCAGCACTTAGTCATGCCAGCCAAATGACAACGGAAAAGTGCTGGCTCTTCAGCTTGGAAACGGAGATGAGCACCGTCCCCTAGAGTTGGATTCGACTGGCTTTCGAGCAAGGGAAACCTCTGCCTTTACTTTACTTTGTCTCAAGAAGAATTTAGCAAGTCATCATCCATGAGGTGGGTTAGGCTGACAAAGAATGACTGACCCAAAGTCATGCAATGAACTCCACAGCTGACAGAATCTTTGAACATGAGTCTCTCAAGTCCTAGTCCTCTAATTACTCCACCACACTAACCGTCAACCTTTTTGAGGGAGTATACTGTTATCTCACCCTCCTTCCAATCTTCCAAGGAGCTTATCCGTGGCTTTCCCTCATTTTCTCTTCACAACAACCCTGAGAGACAAGTTAAGCTGAGTGTGTGTGTCTGGCCATGTGGGAGTATAAGATCAACAATAAAACTAAGTAAGATTACCACAGAAACCAGCCGCCAATTAAAAAAAAATTCTTTTACAAGCTAGCTTGACAGTTAAAACAACAGAAATCATCAGCCTGCATCATAAATGAGACAGACAAAATGAAGAGGTTGGGGAGACAGTTAGCCGGACTCTGGGATCAAAAGAGGAGAAGGCCGAAAGTTGGTATGGCGTGACAGTAGGCCAGAGTCTTGTTGCTGGAATGGAACAAAGGCCGAGCCATTAATTTTGAATCAAAGGAAACCACTCCAGACTTGATGTTCTCTTGAGGAATATTCTCCCTGGCCTGTTCAGAAGACTGCCACTTCGAACAAGACAGTGTGTCTTTGCGGCTTGGGAGGGGGGGAGAGCACCAGTGGGAAAGGAACTGGTCAAATGCAGCGCTTTCTTTCCCAGATGAATACCAATAGGAATAGGAATCCAATAGGGCAAGAAAAGTTGGCAGTTTATTCTGAAGCCTGAAAGAAATGGATAATGATGGGATGGAATGTGATTCAATTAGGAAGGGGGGGGGATTCCATTTAATTACTTTCCAAGGATTCCAGCCGGTGAGAACTAGTCAGATGTGGAGAGATAAAGAAGATGGCGAGCTCCTTGAGGCATGGCTGCTGTACGCCAAAGACAACAAAACGAACAACACGCTTCCGGCAACGGACGGCCTACGCAACTGTATTTCTCCTCCAAGCTTACTGCATTCGGAGCCAAGCAGCTCTCTCTGCCAACTTTTCTGCTGATTACTTCCCTCAGCTGAAAGAATCCCCCAAAATACAAAGGCCTGATGAAGGCCTAAGGAATAAATGGATTTGGACAGGTAAGGTTTAAAGATAGTTAAAAGGTCAGACAATCGAAAGTGACAGGTCCTGCAAAAGACATCCTGACTTGGCAGCTCTTTCTTCTTCACCCTGAGAGGCAAGGCAGGGCTTGGCAAGAAGGGATCGTTACAGATGTCAGAATAGGCCTCTTTTCAAAAGAAACGAGGGAAGGAAAAGGTATTTCAGGGCCGTAATGGCATTGCAATGATAATGACTCCAAGGAGGAACCAAGATGGTTCGATCAGTGGTCATACATGGGGAAGGCGTTCTGGGGAACCCCAGGCAAGAAACAGAACCTCAAAGCAGCAGCTGTTCTGTGCTACAACTGCATGGCATAGCTCAAGTCTTATTCTGCATTTGGACATTCTAGTGTCTTGTATGCATTATTTCTACAGTTTGCAGCAGTAAATAATACTGGCATCACCCCAAGTACTTTATTGCTCTGTGTACATCACAGTGCAGGGAGAAATTATGAAACAAAGAAACTAAGTTTAAAAAAAAACTAAAGAGGGGAAGTTAGGGTTGCCAAGTCCCTTGTGGCAACTACCGGGGGATGGGGGGACTTACCAGGAGAAAGAGGAAGGCCAAGGCCACAACAATAGCATTGCACAGGAAGTGACATCACTGTGCAGTGATGCCACTGCAACACTCTGGTATTTCGGCAAGAACTCTGGTAAAAACGGCTTCTACCATAGTGTTTTTGCTCAAATACCAAAGCATCGCCCAGACAACGCTGGCATGATGATGTCACTTCCTGTGTGATGTTGGTGAAGTGGCCTGGACCTTCCTCTTTTTCCTGGTAAGTCCCCCTGCCAGCTGGCTAATTGGCAGCTGGGGGGCAGGCCCTGGCAGCGGGGGACCCCTGCCTCGACTGGGGGTCTGGAAACCGTAGGGGAAGTCCACGTATCCCTATTTAAGACGTGAACACCTTTTGAAGTCAGGGAAAGTCTTATCTACACAGTTAAATTCTGGAATCAGCCATAGTGTTGACAAAATGACTGACTGACAAATGAACCCAATTCAGTAAGTACATCCTCAGACGATTTCTAGGTTTTTTTAAATGAAATGTTTTACAACAAAATCTTTGGAGCACAATCCAGCCTGCAGGAATGTGTGTACACAGCCTTAATTCAAGCACTGTTCTCTGCACATGGGAATGCACATAGCAGGAAAAGGTCACTCATGTATAAAAGGAATCTCATGTATAGAACAACACAAGCAGGAGGGAGAGGGAAAGCGGTGGTGAAGTGGTGATGGACTGGTTTATGGCTGTAATAATTACTGTAACAAATTGTGTGTGTGTGTGTGTGTGTGTGTGTGCTAAGACCAGGAAAAAGACCAGAAAACTATGGATGGATGGATGGATGGATGGATGGATGGATGGATGGATGGACGGACGGACGGACGGACGGATGGACAGATGGACGGATGTTGCTTCAGGCTCCTTACTTCTGAGTGATGAAAAGTTATGTGGCCGGTGTTATTGAGTTTCACTTCTTTTGGATCAGAGATTTGTAGCACCTTTGCTATACTTTCTCTTATTACAGACAAACAAGCAGAGGACACTGGAAGCAAACAGACAAATGAGTGGGTTCTAGACCAAATAAAGCCTGAACTCACCCTGGAAGCTAAAATGGCTTTGTTGTTGTTCAGTTGCACAGTCGAGTCTGACTCTTTGCGACCCCATGGACCACATCACGCCAGGCCCTCTTGTCTTCCGCCGTCCTCTGGAATTTGCTCAATTTCATGTTCGTGGCATCAGTAATGCTGTCTAACCATCTCATCCTTTGCCACTCCCTTCTTCTTTTACCTTCAATCTTCCCCAGCATCATGGTCCAGTGCCCCGTTCTCGTTTGGTGGCCAAAGTATTTGAGCTTCAGCTTCAGTATCTGGCCTTCCAGGGAACAGTCAGGGTTGATTTCTTTTAGGATTGACTGATTTGATCTCCTTGCAGTCCAAGGGACTCTCAAGAGTCTTCTCCAGCACCATAGTTCAAAAGAATCTATTCTTCGGCGCTCGGCCTTCCTTATAGTCCAACCCTCGCAGCCATACATGACTACTGGGAATACCATTGCTTTGACCATGCGGACTTTTGTTGGCAGGGTGATGTCTCTACTTTTTATCATGCTGTTTAGGTTCGCCATCACTTTCCTCCCAAGGAGCAGGCGTCTTTTAATTTCATGACTACTGTCACAGTCTGCAGTGATCTGGGATCCCAGGAACGTGAAGTCTGTCACTACTTCCACAGCTTCCCCTTCTATTTGCCAAGGAGTGATGGGGCCGGATGCCATGATCTTAGTTTTTTTGATGTTGAGCTTCAAGCCCACTTTTGCGCTCTCCTCTTTTACCCTGAGCAAGAGGCTCTTGAGGTCCTCTTCACTTTCTGCCATCAGAGTGGTATCGTCTGCATATCTGAGGTTGTTGATCTTTTCCCCAGCAATCTTAATTCCGCCTTGTGATTCATCCAGGCCATCATTTCGCATGATGTACTCTCAGAGGTCATTTCGGGGGGAAACGCAGGGGAACGCAGTTCCCCCGGGTGAGGTGTGGGGGCGGAGCACATGACGAAGCCCCGCCCCCTGCTTCCAGCCGCCCTGCTTCCGGCCCTCATTCAGCCAGGAGGAGGCAGGAGAAGAGGGAGGGTAAGTTGCTTCCTCCCCGCCTCTCCCCACCCCTGCCTGCCTGGGGCCAGGGAGGGCCTTGGCGGGGCTTCCTCGCACTCCTGCCGGCCTTGCAGGTCCACCGCCGGGCCCCTGATGTCAGGGGGTGTGGCATATGCTAATGAGTTATGCTAATGAGTTCCCGTAGCTCTTTTTCTATGAAATGACCCCTGTGTACTCTGCACATAAAATAAATAAGCAGGGTGACAATATACATCCTTGTCGTACTCCTTCTCCTATGCTAAACCAATCAGTTGTTCCATGTCCAGTTCTAACTGTTGCTTCTTGACCTTAAAATGACTAAACTGAGGCTATTGTGCTTTGGTCATTCTGAGAAGACAAGAGTCACAGGGAAAGACAACAGTGCTAGGAACAGTTGAAAACAGTAGGTAAAGAGGAAGACGCAATATAAGATGGAATGACTCAACCAAGGAAGCCACGGGGGCCCCAGTTTGCAAGACCTGAGAATAGTTGTTAACGACAGGACGTTTTGGAGGACATTAATTCATAGGATTGCCCTAAGTTGGAAATGACTTGACGGCACTTAAACCCGCACACATACATATTTGAGAAGAGTAGCGCTACTCGTGGGAGCTAAGAATGGTTTGCTCCCTCCAGATGCAGAACGTCAGCAAAATATAGCAACCTGAATGAAGCATTTTCTTCTCTCCATATTTTGAATTAATCTAGGGAACATAAATCTGGGGAAGTCGTGAGGAGAATGACAGCAGTTATATTAGGGTATCAAAAAAGGGAGAGCTGGCTGGGCAGCAATTGCCGCCAATAACTCATGAGGCTGTTGTGGTTGTTTATCAGCTCCCGATAGAGGCTGCCTGCTACCCTTCAAATAGCCCCGGCCAGCCCGTTCTTTATGGACAAATCATTGTGCTCGGTAAGTTACGGTACCGCGGGGTGCCACGACACCAGGGAGCCGAGGATCACTGTTCGTGCTGAGTTACAGGCAGGAATTGGTTAGCAGGAGGCAGAATCCAGAAAACAAAGAGAGCGTTCACAGATCTGAAGAGAGAAGGCGCACTGGGGCAAGCAGGATCTTACCTTCCCGGCCCTGCCTCCAATCCTGCATGCACTTGGTATAACCTGTGAACAGGACCTGTGCTAGGGTTGCCAAGTCCTACCTGTTGCTGCAGTGGGGGACTCCCGGCTTGCTCCTAGAATGCGCGTGCGTGCCGCAACACATCACCCGGAAGTGATGCGATCACGCTGGGCACGCTGGGGGCAGGGCCACAACCATCCGAGGGGAAACCATAGAGTTTTCCCTCAGATGATCGTGGCCCCGCCCCCAGGGTGCCCGGCGTGGTCGCGTCACTTCCAGGTGACGTGCACGTCACGTACTTTGGGGGTGGGGTTCCCCCCGGGGCCCGATCCACCAGCGGCGGGGAACAGGCTTTTGGGGCAGGGGGTTCCCTGCCCCCAGGGGGACTTGGCAAGCCTAACCTGTGAAGGTACTGGTGTGTACATATAAGGTCTGTATACTGGCAGCCTGCCTTTGCCAAGGTATCCAACTGCATGGAGAAAGCCCTTAGAGTTCCCAAAAGTGTAGGGTCAGGCTAGTACAGGCCCGTAGCTACAGTGGGGCATTTCGGCCCCTCCCCCCCCCCGACTTACCACCAAGTCCCCCTGACTTCCCATCCAGCCCAGGCCCCCTGACTTCCAATTTTTAATTTTATCTGTGGCGCTCACTTGGGGGGGGTGCGGGGTGCCCCCTGACTTATTTAAAGGCCCCCCTCCCGAATTAAACAATTCCGGCTACGGGCCTGGGCTAGTAGTTGTGATTCTGCCCTGATTATGGTCCTCATGGAAGTGTCTGGTTAGTTATTAGGAGACACAGCTGCTGGACCCTGGATCTGATCTCGCAGGACATGTTGGGTTTTTTTCACACTGTTGGTATCACATCAAAGTTCTCAGCAGCCCTTCCTGTAAGTCCAGCACCAGGTGAGCCTCTGTGGGAAGGGAGTACACTGGCAAGGTGTTGATGTTATGTTCTCAAGAAAGAAACACACAAAAGCTCTTGAGACATGTGGAAGGAATGTACATGGAGCATAAGGCCGCAAACTCTGCCCTCGATCTGTGTATGCTGGTTTGAACGTTTGTATTGCAGACATACATAAGAATGTTCATATCTACTTGATCAGTAACCTGGGGTCTGCAGTCATGTGGACAGAGCGGTAAGCACCTGCCATTTTGGACTGTGTTACGTATTGGGACTGGAACATTCCAGGACTGTCTACCAGAGACTGGCTGAGCTTGGAGCTCTAGAACAATAGCCCACTAGGACTCTGGAGGTGACCAATGAGGAACTAATGTTATGTAAATAGCCTATCGTTGGGAGTTGGGTGTGGTTGGGTGTGCAAGCTATTTAAACAGAGCTGTTGCCCTGGAGTTTTAGCCTTGTATCTGCTGAATCACTAATAAAGCTGAGCTGATCACTAAACTTGGGGTCGGACCATCCACGGAACCCAGTATGTATTTAATAATTTGCATGTGTGCAATCCCTTGTCCCTTCTATGTGTCTTCACTCTGCCACCTTCAGAGCTGAGAGTGATGGATAGAGATCAGTCTAGATAACATCTGCTTGAGACAGAAGAGTGGGCTGTAAGAAAAGTATATGGCTAAATTTCACATGCGTTTGGATAATGCACTTCCACTGTGCTCCAGCAATCCTTTGCAGCTGGATTTTCCTGTGCAGAACAGGAAAATCTGCTTGCAAACAATTGCTAAAAGGCATTGAAGTGCTTTATGCAATGTGTGTGAAAATATATTGGAAGATACAGAGTTCCTTTCCGCATTTGCCTGCCACTCCGGATTTTCTCAGTGTTCAAGTCAAGGCAATTTAAGTCCATGGCAAAACAGCATCCAAATAACCTGGGGCAACAGCAGGCTGAAACTGGGCTGACCACCGAAGGGAGGTAATATAATGCAGAATGTGGGAGGGGGGACCCGGAATAAAAAGGTTGAACTCGATTTCAGTGCACAATGTGGGGGGGGGGGACCCTGGATTAACAAGATGGTTGAATTCGATTCTAGTGCAGAATTGCTTGGAGGACACTGTAGTGAACATGGAATAAGAGGAGAATGCAGAAAGGGCCACGGTTGCCTTGGAGGGAGGATGTGGCTCCATGGAAGAGCCTCTGCTTTCCACGCAGAAGTTCCCGGGTTCAGTCCCCAGCAGCTGCAGCTGAAAAAGGAACAGGCAGTAGGTGACGTAAAAGATCTCTACCTGAGACCCTGGAGAGGCACAGCAAGTCTGAGCAGTAGACAATTGGAATGAAAGCTTAATGGTTAAAAAAAAAAATCATAGCCCTAACTCGGCTATGGCAGCCCTAACTCAGATGGCCTAAGCTAGCCTGATCTCGTCAGATCTCGGAAGCTAAGCTGGGTCAGCCCTGGTTCCAATTTGGATGGGAGACCACCAAGAAATACCAGGGCCGCTACACAGAGGCAGGCAATGGCGAGCCACCTCTGAATGTCTCTTGCCTTGGAAACCCTACAGGGTCACCAGAAGTCGGCTGCGACTTGACGGCACTTCCTCCCACCTCCAGACCCAGCAAGACACAGTGGCTTAGAAAAATAGCACTGAAAATATGAACGAGTGACTGTTCAAGAAATTAAAGCTTTCTTGTCTAGTTTTGAGGGTAACGGGGGGGGGAGCTCCTTCCCCTAAGAACTTAATCTAGCATATTAAATTAAGTGAAATAATCCTCTTGTATGTGTAAAAATAATTAGCTTCCGCTTCCCCCCCCCCTTTAAAGAAGAGCATGCTAAAGGGTGAAATTACTTAAAAGACTTTTTTAAAGCATTTCTCCACAACAATATTATTTTTAATAAGCTAAACCATGGTGGATTTAAAGCGGCAATTAAAGGCCATTATGAAAAGGCAAAAGTGCAGAACCAGCCGGCGTCAACGTTCAACCCTATCGCTTGAGTTAGGGCTGCTCTTAACCGCTTGCTCTGCTGTCGGTATTAATTAGCTGGAGAGAATAATTAAATGTTCCAATCCAATGGTAAAAAAGTTGAATATCTGCACTTTTTATTTTAGAAAACCCTTCCTTACAAAGGACTGCATGCAAGAAGAACGTGCCAAGCAAGTGTAGACAAACCTGACTAATTTATGTTTCTTTGGAACACAGCACCGTTATTTCTAACAATGCGTCGATTTCTGCAAACACGGTGCTCGCAAATCCTTCTCTCGTGTTGAGCATGCCATATCTTTGCAATGATTATTTGTCTGCCATGGGAAATGAACAGTATTTCAAGTGATGGCATTCAGCATGGCAGCTGGCCGAACAGGCACTCAGAATGTTCGCAGAGAGCCAGTTTGGTGTAGTGGTTAAGTGCGCGGACTCTAATTGGGGAGAACTGAGTTCGATTCCCCACTCCTCCACTTGCAGCTGCTGAATGACCTTGGGCAAGCCATAGTTCTGATAAGAGCTGTTCTTGAAAAAGAGCAGTTTGTGTCAGAGTTCTCTCAGCCCCACCCACCTCACAGGGTGTTTGTTGTGGGGAGGGGAAGGGAAAGGAGTTTGTAAGCCGCTCTGAGACTCCAAGTGAAGGGCGGGGTATAAATCCAATCTCCTCCTCCTCCTCCTCCTCCTCCTCCTCCTCCTCCCCTACTCAGATTACATATACCCCCAGTGTTATCATGGACTGATTATTCCTCATTCAAAATCAGCTACATTTTAAATATTATGTGCTTGGCACCTGCCTAGCACTTGTCATGCTGCTGCATGCTTAGTACTTATGAGATGAAACTACAGTTCCCAGGAGGCAATGCAAAAATGTGCCAGGGGTTTTGAACCAGTTTAGAACAACTGGCTAATGCATGGCTTTGGGTGTCAAAAGGGAATGCCAGAGAGACGAGCCAGGCAGCTAATCAGCTGCCATCACCCCAGAAGGCTGTGAGAGAACTAAGGAAAGCAGCCATTTTATAAATTATTTTATTTATTTAATTAATTCAGTTTCTATCCTGAGCTCAGGGTGGGTTACAGGGTCACACAAAAATAATGACAACAATAACATGCAAGTTAAGTAATTTTAAAACAATAAATTTAAAACAATTTTAAAGCAATAATAAAAGCAACAATCAGCGCAAAAGCATTAAATAGAGACTGTTAGTTTAGAACCATATTAACATTGAATTAACTCAATCTTTTTGTCAGCTGGGTTCTGTAGATGGGGGAAGGGAATGGGGCAGCGAAGGAAAGCAGTGAAAAACTGTGCATTTTGAAAACATGCACAGTACAATGTTCAATTTCACTCAGAGTCTCGGAGTAGCTTACAAACTCCTTTCCCTTCCCCTCCCCACAACAGACACCCTGTGAGGTAGGAGGGGCTGAGAGAGCTCTGACAGAAAATGCTCTTTTTCAAGAACAGCTCTGACAGAACTATGGCTTGCCCAAGGTCATCCAGCAGGTGCGAGTGGAGGAGTGGGGAATCAAACCCAGTTCTCCCAGATTAGAGTCCATGCTCCTAACCACTACACCAAACTGGCTGAAAACATGTGCAGTACAAGATAGAACAATTCCAAGTGCTCGATAAAACCAAACACATTTGAGTATTTGAGGGGGCTGGTTTTCACAGCGCAATGTCTTCAAAATGCCTGCCTTTCTTAGTGGCACACAAATTATGCTCGACTTGCTCCAGTCGGTAATGGAGCGTGTTCTCTCCAGTCCTGCTCCAACACTCTAACCACGTAATATGCTGGTTCCCGCCCATTTGCAGTGGCACTGCAGAAGACACACACTCCCCCCCGAACATTAGGGAATGGTGTTTATAGTGGTAAATGCGGAAGACCTGTGTACAGGCTGGTGGTGAACCACCCATTTGGTTCTTATTCCCTTTTTGACAGTACCATGTCACAAGGAGTTAATGACCCTAGCTGGTTGTATCTTTTGTTTCACCTGGTGCTAGAATGTTGTGTGAGGGGTTTCCTCACCTTTAGCAAAGAAGTCCCAGCTGGGTTGTTAGGAATGAGAAAGACACACAGGGGGAAGAAGGGAAGAAGCCCGCCTGAGATGACCAGACAGACCCACTGCTGAGAACTGCATATGTGTGTGTATTCTTCTCGTTTTGTTACAGGATTGACCCACTGCTAAGGATTGTATGC
>NW_015175422.1:233328-240631 GCF_001447785.1 Gekko japonicus
CTTTGCATGTTAGGCCGCACACCCCTAATGTAGCCAATCCTAATGAGTTTCTGCTGTTGGGTGTGGCCTATTATGCTAATGAGTTCCTGCTGGGCGTGGCCAACTTGGAAGCCAGCCGGAATTCCGTTCCTGTGCGTTCCTGCCCAAAAATAGCCCTGGTTATTCTTGAATTAGTCTATTATTGGGTAGTAAAGAAAAGAACTGCTTTCTCTCATAAGCTTGTCCTTGCCTGTTGAAATCCGAAATGAACCATTTGCAAATAGGGGCATTACAGTGTTGTCAGGTGATGTTATTCTGACTTTGACCATATTGGTAGCTAGGTCCTGTCACCAGAGTGTCTGCAGGATTGCTTCCTCCTAGACATCAGCCTTTCCAATAACGGAATGCCAGGTGGAAGCACTAGACCCAAGCTTGCATGACTCAGCATAATTGCCAAGGGATACTTGTACTAGAAGGCTGTACTGAACCAGGCTGAAGATACAGGGGTCATTTTGTAGGAAAAGAGGTGCAGGAGCTCATTAGCACAACTCATTAGCACAACTTATTTGCATATGCCACACCCCGACATCACCGGAAGTGTGTCAGAAGGCAACACCCGCCGCTCAGTCTCCACCCCAAAAATCTCCAGGTGTTTCCCAACTCAGAGCTGGCGAGCCTACCTGATGGCACGCATGGGGAAAAACAAACAAATTTTTATTTATATTTATTTATAAATTCAATTTGTAGCCCGCCCTCCCCGCAACGCGGGCTCAGGGCGGCTCACAAACAGGCATAAGCCAGTGCATGAAACACATTTAAAAACCATTTAAAAAACCATTTCTACAATATTACGACATCATCATCATCATCATCATCATCATCATCATCATTATTGTTGTTGTTGTTGTTATTATTATTGTTGTTATTGTTGTTGTTGTTGTTGTTATTATTATTATTATTATTATTATTTGCTCTAGATGTTCTGAATAGATCTTCCATAAAGATGATGTATAATGACGTACAAACCACCCATGTCAGGTAAAGAAGGGGGATAACAGGTCAATATATTTTTATTCTCCTTGCCATTGATGGCTGAGGTGCTTTTAGTGTTCCTTTTCTGTTTGACTGGCAGCCTTCCTCTCTGTTGTAGTTGACTGTGGGTTTCATATCACTAGAGTATAAAAGAGGAAGCCATCCCAAGTGGGCTTGGCTGGGGAGCTGCTGGGAATAGTTCTTGCTATAGAAAGCCCTGAGTGACCAAAAGGGATGTAAGAAACTGTCTCTATGTATATTGTGGCTAATTTTTAGGCTAGCCAGCCCCCAGGTCCAAGGGGGTGGGCCCCATTTTGGGGGGCTCCTCCCTGCCATGGACCAGCTGGCCAGTGGGGTTACCCATCTCTAAACAGGGAAATCGCCACACAATGTCCCCAATGCAATGTTATCACCTGGAAGCAATGTCATCACATGGGGGACATCGTGGGGGGATGCTTTGGTTTGGGGGCAAAACTGTATGGTGTATAGATTCTGCCCCCCAGGCCAGGCCAGGGATGGGGGAAAGAATTCTAAACTGGCACAATACATTACTCAATCACCCAGAGAGATAGGCTCTCTGAATCTAAACACAATAGCCACCAGGAATCTCTAAACTTACTCCCTCACCAACCTGAGATTAGAGATCCCCAGAATCTCAGTTGGCATATGTGTTTTACACATTAGCCACTCAATCTAGAGTGTGCAGTTAATCTTACACAGGTAGAACAATTGGTCAGCTGTTCATACTACAGGATTTAGCTTGAAGTCCAGTTACCACAATCCAGACACTATTTATAAACAAGAATAAAGTTTATTCAGTAGAGAACTTTAGCACAGACTAGAAGGATTCAAAATAACAAAGGCTAGGCAATGTTTTGCCTTAACTACACATTAGAGATGCATATTTACCAAGTCAGGAACAGTTATCAGTCCAGAATAGTCCATTTGTAATAATCCAGTAGCCACAAGAGGTTTGGAGCAAGAAGTCCATCTTTGTAAGCATGCAGCCATGTGCTTCAGCTGCACCAAGGAGTTCTTTGTTCCCCTCGGGACAGCAGTCCCAGATGCAATTCAAACAAATAAAGAGAGCAAGAAGATCTGAGCTCTCCTCCAAGGGTCAGACAATTAAGAACCCCAATCTAATCATGACTGGCCGTGGCCATCAGCCAATCATGGGTAGGAAGGGGGTGTCCAACTTCTGGGTTGTCATGGGAACAACATCTGAATGGTCAGAGCTCTGAAGGACACACCCGGGTCATGTGCCCCTCCAAACTCTAACCCACCATGGCCTACGTGACATGGGCCCTGTAGCCTGAAAGCAGGTGCCTTGAAAGTCTAACTCTTCCACTTAGAGGTGTGAAGAATGTGTGGCTATATGGCATGGCAATTGACCAAATGGTCAGCCATCTGGCTTGCAACAGGAAACAACATAGCAGGGTCTCAGCAATAGGCATTCCAGGGGAGACATGAAGCCTATAGAAATCAGTATTTCTATACATATGGTTTAAGGGCAAATTTACCATAGAGTTTTGCCCAAAAACCAGAGCATTGCCCCCAGTGTTGTCGACACAATGATGCCACTTCTGAGTGACATCATTGTGTCGCACAATGTCCCACCCACCCCCAGAACATCCCTCCCAAATCCCCCCGCTGGATCTACAAGGGGATCTCGCAACCCTACTTAGTTTCTTTCCTATAATTAAAGGATAGTTGTGTTGCCAAGATACTTTGCCTCACTGAGTTTCTTTGAACACCCAACTCCATCAAGAGAATGCTTGCCTCAGGGGAAAATGACCTCTGGCAAAACACCATTGTAGTCTTTACAAACTAGGCCAGTGGTCTTCAGCCTTTCTAGACCTGGAACCCAACTTCAGCCTCTAGGTGGCACCATGAGATACATTAAGCTACAAGCATGTCACTTCACAGTCAGGTGACAGGATGAGGAGGAACCAGACTTATGACCTCGGCTGTGTCAAGGCCAGGATGGTGGGCCACAGCCCAAGAAAGCCAGAGACAGGAAGTGTGGTGTACCATAGTGAGAAATGAGCCAAGAGCTACAGCCATGGAAGAATCCTGTCCACTGCTGAGTGACTTTGCTTAACCATCCTGCTGTTCCTCTTGGCTTCTCTGCAAAGACAAGCAGGAGGTGTGGCACCTGTACTCTTTATGCACACAAAATGGCAACAAGCTCTTCCAAAAAGCAGCAGGGAAAGCACGGTGACATCACAGGGGCTCATGATCCAGCTCATGATCCAGCCAGCGGTTCTCCACAACCAACCTGAGTGTCCCTACCCATGGGCTGAAGACCACCAAAAGGGTTCAGATCCCAGTTTTAGTGGGTGACCTTCGACAAACAACTTTTGTCTCAGCCTGGATGGTGCATTGTGTTGCCTTTAGCACAACAGTGTGGTGAGAACCATAAAGTCACCACAAGAAAGATACAAAACATCTCCTTTGGGGACATTATTATGGCTGGGAGCGGTGGCGCAGGCAGTAAAGCGCCTGCTTTAACAACACTCGAGCAGCCACTATGGCTGTTCGAGTCCCACCGCGGTCGGGGTGAGCTCTCGACCCCAGTCCTAGCTCCCGCCCACCCAGCGGTTCGAAAGCTGAAGTAACTGACAGCGAGTAGATAAATGGGAACCTACCCTTAGAAGGGTAGGGGGCACCCTCCTCTACGGAAGTGCGTGGAAGGCAACGGCGGCGGCGGCAACGGCTGCAGCAGGACATTGGCTGCAGCAGAATACCGGATGTAGCGGCATGGCGTCGAGGCGGCAGTGAGCAGTAGCAGCAGAGCCGGAAAGGAGTGATCCCTGGTGGCCAGCGGCAGAAACAGCAGGTGGCTGTCGTCAGCAGAGGCGGAGGCACAGCGACATCATCCAAAGGCGCAGCGGAGCCTAAAGGACGCAGCCAGACCGGAGGAGGACGTCACCTGTGTATCAGACCGCCTGACTGCTTAAGCGCCAGGAAAAGAACAGCTAGCTGCCGGGAATGGAGCCGAAAAAAGAACAGCCGAACCGAAGAGACATCAGTCTCCACCTGGGTGCCAGTAGGCAGCCCCACCCATAGAATCAATGTGGCCTTAGTTAGGGTTCAATGTGACTGGCACCCCACATGTAAACCACCCAGAGACCCCCATGGGGGTTAGGGCGGTATATCAAATCGAAGTAATAAATAAATAAATAAATATAACAATACAAATGCACAGATCAGCTGCAGCGCTTTTACAATTGCCTCCTCGTAATGGGATGGATCCCACCTAAATTTCCCCAGGCAGAAGGATTTCCATCCATGGATGCATGACTTCCTTCCCCACTCCCACTGCAGCCTGAAATGCAACACAGGGGTTGGGAGGCAGTCGGAGGTATGCTATGGGAGTGGGGATCCCAACTTCCAAGCCCCTTTCCCCCTCCCAAAAAACCTATGCCAGGGCTTATGGGACCAACATGAATGAAAGCCATATGGGATACAGAGAGCTGCTGACGTCCAGGTGGAAATCCAAACACAACATCCGTGACGAAAATAACGAAGAGTCAATAAAGACATGTTTGCAAAATCATTTACTGTAGTAATTCTGTAGAAAATTCTCTTCTATTATCTTCTATTATGCGTGTGAGCGATAATAGAAGAGAATTTTCTACAGAATTACAACAGTAAATGATTTTGCAAACATATCTTTATTGACTCTTCGTTATTTTCGTCACGGATGTTGTGTTTTGATTTCCACTTCCTCCCATGATCTCTCGTTTTTGACGTCCAGGTGGGGGGTGGAGTTCTCCCAGAATTACAACTGATCTCCGGCATCTGGAATCAGTCCCTCTGGAGGGCATGGTTGTTCTAGAGCAGAGGTGTCAAACTCATTTGTTATGAGGGCCGGTTCTTACATGAATGTAGGGTTGCCAAGACCCCCCTGGGGGGCGGGGAAACCCCTGCCCAAGAGGCCTGTTCCCTGCTGGTGGGGATTGGGCCGCCAGGGGGGACCCCACCCCCAAAGCACGTGACGTGCCCAGTGTGAACACATCACCTGGAGGTGACGCAATTGCGTCGGGCAAATTGCGGGGGGACGCTCTATCATCCGAGGGAAAACTCTACGGTTTTCCTTCGGATGATTGTGGCTCTGCCGCCAACATGCACAATGTGATTGCTCCCAGGGACTTCCAGGACTCCCTCCTCTATTACAAAGGTAGGACTTTGCAACTGTTAGATTGCGCTAACAAAGGACTCGTACAGTGATTCAGCAAGTGATTCAGCTTTATTGGAAGTAACGAGCAAGCACTAACTCAGTAAGAAACCAGAACAGAAAACAGTGGGAGCTTATGCTCCTTTTAAACATAACCGGGCTAATGTAGCCACGCCTATTTACAAATAACAACCAATGAGATTGCTAGAATAAAGACCAATGGGAGTCTTTCCCTCCTAGGGAATGGTACCGTTCTGATTGGTCGCTGTTACGAAGCGACCAATAGGAAGTTCGCTCAGAGGAGCCCTGGTCTGGCTCGAAGCTTAACACGGGAGTCCTATGAGGTGATTCATGTAATCATTTCAATACATTACAATTCCTCCCCCCTAAGTTAAGCCATCATCCCAATTGTTTTATTATTTACAAACATGCAATCAACCTTTGTACATCAGTTATTCCAACAGTATTTACACTCATAGTCCTTCAGATAAGTCGGCATTTGCCGCGAACGCTGGGACCTGCGGAGCGGTGCAGGCACCACGGGCAGACAAGGTTGTGGGTCAGAGTGGGGTTCACTACAGCCTGGATCAGGCACAGACTCGACTGGGATTTCAGCCCCGCACACAGGGTTCTGCCCTGACTCGGGGACAGTACCGGGCCTTTCGGTACTCACCGCCTGCTCTGGGGGTGTCCACTCGACATCAGGGGATTCAGCCGTCGGAGAGTCAGCGCTGTCCCTAGCCCAACGTCTCCTTAACTGATCTATGTGGCGCCGCCATATTCGACCGTCAGCTAACTGCACCACATACATTCGAGTACCCACAGAGTCGGATATAACCCCAGGAAGCCACAAGTGCCCGTTTGCATAATTTCGTGCGAAAACCTTGTCCCCTTTTTCAAACATGCGCACCTTCGGTTGCGCAGTGGTACGCTCGGACTGATCTTCTGTGAGGTCTGGGTGCATTCGGTTCAAACGGGTCGTGAGTCTCCGCCCCATTAACAATTCGGCCGGACTACGGCCTGTAGCACTACAGGGGGTGGTGTGCTGCAGCAAAAGAAAGGAGCCCAGCCTCTGGCTCCAGTCCCCTTCGTCCATTTTACCCAGGGCCTCTTTGGCCGTCCTGACCATCCGTTCGGCTTGGCCATTAGATGCCGGATGGAAAGGGGCCGAAGTCATTTGGCGTATGCCATTACTCGTGAGGAAGAGCCTAAATTCCTCAGACACAAATTGAGGCCCGTTGTCACTGACGATGACGTCAGGCAACCCGTGGGTGGCAAAAAGTCGGCGGAGCGCATGGATCACAGCAAGTGATGTGGTCGATTTCATATGCACGACCTCCAGCCATTTGGACATAGCGTCCACCACAATTAGGAACATTTGCCCTTGGAGAGGGCCAGCAAAATCTATATGCAATCTGGCCCAGGGTTTACCAGATGACTCCCAGCCTTGGGGTGTAGCTTGTGGGGGATCGGGTCTGACTTGCTGGCATTTGGGACACCCTCGTACCCATTCTTCGATCTCTTTGTCCAGCCCCGGCCACCAGACATACCCTCTGGCCAACGCTTTGAGTGACTCAGCAGGCCTGGGTATTGGGGGGTGCTACATCATTCTAAAGGCCGCAGTCGCTCAGAGGTTAAGACGCTGAGCTGCAGACTGGAAGGTCGGTAGCTCGGCAGTTCGAGACCCTAGTGCCGCGTGACGGAGTGAGCTCCCATCTCTGGCCCCATCTCCTGCCAACCTAGCAGTTCGAAAGCAAGAAATTGCAAGTTACCACTTCGGTGGGAAGGTAACAGTGTTCCTTGTGCCTCGGCGTCTAGTCATGCCGACCACATGACCACGAAGAAGTCTTCGGACAGCGCTGGCTCTTCAGCTTGGAAACGGAGATGAGCATCCCTAGAGTCTGATTCAACTGGCTTTCGAGCAAGGGAAACCTTTACCTATGCCAGTGGCTACCACTGCATCTCTGGAGAAACCTAAAGTGTTAAATGCTTTAGAAAAGAAAATATAGTGAAGCACTTCCTTCACATGGCCTTCCATGGAAAAACACACATCTCTGCAGGTCAGTGCTGTAGATACAGTGCCCTCATACTCCCACACACATGATGCCGGAC
>NW_015175422.1:240659-241012 GCF_001447785.1 Gekko japonicus
TCAGATTAGGCCTCTCTCTCCCCTTTCGACCACACCTTGAATGTGAACTGAATCTACTTGAATAAATGTAAGTTTACCTGTTTTGCAATATACTTCTTGGGAGATTTATTTCCTGCACTCAGCATCACGCTTCTATGACTGGGCAAAACTGCTATATTAACCCGATATCCCAGTAGCTTGACCTAAGGAACTCTACAATGCAAATACAGGTAATGTAGAAATGTTCCAAGATGCTGAATCCAGGCTCGTCTCATAGTCTTGCATTTGCAGGGCTAAATCTCCTAAAGAAAACCAGATCAAGATGGAGAAAGGAATATGGAACAGAAAAAGAACTGGGGGAGAGGCCTTTCCCT
>NW_015175422.1:241024-243048 GCF_001447785.1 Gekko japonicus
TCCCTACTGCCCCTTCCCTTTTTTTCAGATTCCCCACCCCAAAACCATTTTCTCTTAAGAGGGAGTGTCAATTCCCTCAATGTCATTTAGGCGCCAGAGCCCAAGATAATGTTTTTTTCTTTTTTTACCCAGCCTTTTTAACTTGTAACATCGACCTCCTGGCGGTAGAAAGTGCAGTCAAGTCATGGCTGACTTAAGGCGACCCCTGGTGGAGTTTTCAAGGCAAGAGACATTGCCTGCCTCCGTGTCACAAACTTTGGCCGATTTCACACAAGAGCTGTGCCGCGGTCGCGCCTCCCTTTGCCCCACATCTATTGGTCAATTTCCCACTTGATGCTGCGCGGCCGCATTTTGACCCACAGCTTTGCCCGATTCTCCCCGCGGTTTCAAAACCGCCGGGGGGGAATCAGGCAAAGCCGTGGGTCAAAATGCGGCCGTGTGGCTTTGAGTGGAAAATTGACCAATAGAAGTACGGCAAAGGGAGGCGCGACCACGGCGCAGCTCTTATTTGAAATGGGTCTTTGTATTCCTTGGAGGTCTCCCATCCAAATACTAGGGCTGACCCTGCTTAAACATTTCTCCTAGACTCTATGGTATTGTTAAGTCGCTCGCTTAACAAAGAAGTCGGAGACTGATTCAGCAAGAACACAACTTTATTCTTCAACTCGAACACAACTCCAACACGGATCAACATCTGATAGCCAGAACAGAACAGTTCAGCTTTTACATTGCAGTTGTCCTGCTTTTAAACTCTCCCGGCTAATGTAGCCACACCCACTGTACAAATACCAACCAATACGGTTGTTCATATAAGGACCAATCACGGACGTTCCCGCTCAGGGAGCTTGTTGTAAAGTGATTGGCTAGGTGCTTCCTGGGCTAGCAATGTGATTGGATGGATTTGGATCCTAGCCCAGGACGAAGCTCAACATGGCAAGTCAATTAGATGTTTCACATGCATCATGCATTCAATGGCAGCTATTGAATACATTACAGGTATATCATAGAGTACGCCCTCCAAAGCTAGCATTTTGTCCAGGGAAACTGGGTACTCTGTTGTCTAAAGATCGGTTGTGATTCCAGGAAAACTCCAGCCCCCTCCTGGGGGCTGGTAACCCTAGCAGGGAATGAGTGGGTTCAGTGAACACCAGGACACAGCGGGGAAGAGCTAAACCCCCTTTACCCTTCGGCTCAGTCCAAAAATGGACTCGGTAGAGCTGCTTTTTCCAACACTAACAGAGCCATTTTAACCAGAGTCCCACTTTTCTAAGTCCATTCGTCAATGGGCTTAGAAGAGTGTAACACTGCTCAGGATTGCCCTGCAAGAATATCCATCCATGGACCCTCGTGGCCATCTAGGCATGCATTGGCCATGTTTGACCATGAGTATGAAGCCAAACGGAGCCCAAGGGGGATTTGCATTCCGAAACCTTGGCCCTTTGGGAAAAACCCTTTTTAAATTGTATGTTGTTTTAAACTGTTGTAGCCTCCCCGAGCCGCCTCGGCGGGAGGGCAGGGTAGAAATCCAATAAATAAATAAATAAATAAATTTTTAAATGCTGGATGCTATTAAAAATAACTCTAAAGGAATGTCGTTTTTTTAAAAAAATTAAAATAAATAAATAAATGCTAGGAAAAGGAGAAGATATTTTTAGATCCCAAGGCAAGAAGTGACTGTTGGCCCGGGCTCGCAAAGAAAATGAAATTAAGGAGTGCATTGTTATTGTGCCAGATGCAGAATATTGCCTCTCATTTTTAATTGTCACCTGAACAATAAGCACGCTGCTAAGCAGATTTGCTGGGAGTCTAAAGGTTTTAAGCTCTGAGCCGAACCAGGAAAGGGGAGAGGCATCTCTAAACTAATTGTCCTGGAATCCTTGGAATCGCAGGGTGGAGCGCCAACATGATGCAGTCAAGGGCTACCGAGCTGGGTTTGAATGCACATCGGTACGGGCCTAAACTGTCTTCACAAAATTCTCCACAGTCTGCCCAAGGGCTTTTTGGGTAGAAAAAGCTCAGCAGGA
>NW_015175422.1:243121-248121 GCF_001447785.1 Gekko japonicus
GCAGGAACTCATTAGCATAATAGGCCACACCCAGCAGCAAAAATTCATTAGCATATTAGGCCACACCCCAGACAGCACACCCAATTAGCATATTAGGCCACACCCACCTTTTGCTTCTTATTCTGCTTACCTTGTTTGTGGTCAAAACCCAGGGCTTTTTTTGAAGCAGGAACTCCTTTGCATGTTAGGCCACACACCCCTAATGTAGCCAATCCTAATGAGTCTCTGCTGTTGGGTGTGGCCTGTTATGCTAATGAGTTCCTGCTGGGAGTGGCCAGCTCGGGAGCCAGCCGGAACTCCGTTCCTGCGCGTTCCTGCCCAAAAATAGCCCTGGTCTGTCCATTCATAATGGTGTCCTGATAAGCAGAGCTTCTGCTTGAACTGTTGATGAGCTGCTGTGCAGATCCTCACTCCCTGACATTTTGGGATAGGCTCTGCCTCCTCTGCCAACCATTTTGTAGCTGCACCCATGACCCAGTGTCAGAATTCCAAAGGCACCCACAGGTTGAAGAAGGTTGGGCACGCCCCCCTGGGCTAGGGATATAAAGGCACCGCATGCCTTAAAAGGCACTTAACAAAGGCACCATAAGTCGCCACCAATTTCTTATCCAAAGGAAACAAAAGGAAGACAGTTTGCCCGTGGAACTTCTTGCCACTTGAGAAAGAACTAATCTAGTTGACCTTCAGACTACTCTCTCTGTTTCCTGCCTGAGTCCTGGTAGTCAGCCATGCTGGTCTGAAGCAGTAGAACAAATTAATATTATTATTAAAATAACATTAAAATATTATTTAAAATAACAGCAAATTAAATTACAACACATGGAACAAGGACCTCCCCAGGACTCAACAAGGATATTGGTTTCTTATCTCATTACATACGCACTCATTCAGTCCTCACATATGTATTCTCACACAGAGGGACTGTACATCCTCTGTATTGTAGTGTATTTCTTTTTCAGAATAGTATATTAGAATACTGAATATTATACAAGGAATATTAGATTGCTCGGCTGACATACACTGCTTCAACCTGGGAAGAGAAAGTAAAAATGCTGTTAAGTGACCTCCATGCTCTGAGAGTGAATGGAGAGCCTCAAATTTATTTCGACATATATGTTGCTTTACAGTTGTTGACCTTATAACCTTAGCTTGTTATTTAATTCTGGTTTTGCATAGCTTAAAACATCTCCATCATGTTACATGTTAATTTGCTGTTCAGCCCATCTATACATTTGAACTTTACATCTCATTCCACTGTATTTGGAAAAGCGTGCTTTGCACACGAAAGCTCACATCTTGAATAAACCTTTGTTGGACTTAAAGGTGCCGCTGGACTCTAAATTAGTTCTACTGCCTGAGTCCTGTTTGCCTTTCATTTTTCTACTGGAATGCTCTTCCGCTTGACATTTGACCCTCTTGTAGGGTTGCTAAGTTCGTCCTCGTTGCGGAGCGGGGGACTCGTGGGTTGATCCCGGAGCGCGCGTGTGCTGCATCTACGTCACCAGGAAGTGACGTGACGATGCCGGGCATGCTGGGGGTGGGGTCACGACCATCCGAGGGGAAAACATAGAGTTTTCCCTCAGATGATCGTGCCCCCCCCATCATGCCCCACATGGTCGCGTCACTTCCTGGTGACATGCACGTCGGGGTGGAGTTATTATTAAAATAACATTAAAATATTATTTAAAATAACAGCAAATTAAATTACAACACATGGAACAAGGACCTCCCCAGGACTCAACAAGGATATTGGTTTCTTATCTCATTACATACGCACTCATTCAGTCCTCACATATGTATTCTCACACAGAGGGACTGTACATCCTCTGTATTGTAGTGTATTTCTTTTTCAGAATAGTATATTAGAATACTGAATATTATACAAGGAATATTAGATTGCTCGGCTGACATACACTGCTTCAACCTGGGAAGAGAAAGTAAAAATGCTGTTAAGTGACCTCCATGCTCTGAGAGTGAATGGAGAGCCTCAAATTTATTTCGACATATATGTTGCTTTACAGTTGTTGACCTTATAACCTTAGCTTGTTATTTAATTCTGGTTTTGCATAGCTTAAAACATCTCCATCATGTTACATGTTAATTTGCTGTTCAGCCCATCTATACATTTGAACTTTACATCTCATTCCACTGTATTTGGAAAAGCGTGCTTTGCACACGAAAGCTCACATCTTGAATAAACCTTTGTTGGACTTAAAGGTGCCGCTGGACTCTAAATTAGTTCTACTGCCTGAGTCCTGTTTGCCTTTCATTTTTCTACTGGAATGCTCTTCCGCTTGACATTTGACCCTCTTGTAGGGTTGCTAAGTTCGTCCTCGTTGCGGAGCGGGGGACTCGTGGGTTGATCCCGGAGCGCGCGTGTGCTGCATCTACGTCACCAGGAAGTGACGTGACGATGCCGGGCATGCTGGGGGTGGGGTCACGACCATCCGAGGGGAAAACATAGAGTTTTCCCTCAGATGATCGTGCCCCCCCCATCATGCCCCACATGGTCGCGTCACTTCCTGGTGACATGCACGTCGGGGTGGAGTTACCCCTGGGGCCTAATCCAGCAGCGGCGGGGAACGGGCCTCTGGGGTGGGGGTTTCCCCACCCCCCGGGGGGACTTGGCAAGCATACCCTCTTGATCTGTTCTTATATTCAAGTACCCCTTTAAGATTCATCTGTTTGCCCAGGTTGATTGACTTGCTTCCCCTTTGTTGATTTCTCTCTCTAATGTGCCTTGTTTTCACCTTCATTTACAAAGTTGTATCTCACCTTTCTGACCAATGAGGGTCACCAAAGCAGCTAACAATTAAAAACAGAACATTATAAAAACACACCAGACAACCAATAAAACCAGAGCTAGGACACACACACACACATATATCTATCATCTGTCTGTCTATCTATACACACACACACACAAATTCACACACTCACACACTAGGGTTGCCAGGCCCCCCCAGTGGTGGTGGGGGTCCCCTGCCAACAAGGCCCCACCTCCCTGCTACTGATCAGCTAGCCAGCGGGGGTGGAGGACTTACCCCAAAAAAGAGGGAGATCCATCCAACATGCAACAACATATCTAGGGTTGCCAAGTGTGATTTTCGCCGCAGCGGGGGACAATATATTGCTTTACAGCTGTTGACTTTATAACCTTATCTTGTTATTTAATTCTGTTTTTGCATAGCTTAAAACATCTCCATCATGTTACATGTTAATTTGCTGTTCAGTCCATCTATACATTTGAACTTTACATCCCATTCCACTGTATTTGGGAAAGCGTGCTTTGCACACGAAAGCTCATATACCTTGAATAAACCTTTGTTGGTCTTAAAGGTGCCGCTGGACTCTAAATTTGTTCTACTGCCTGAGTCCTGTTTGCCTTTCTGGAATGCTCTTCCGCTTGACATTTGACCCTCTTGATCTGTTCTTATATTCAAGTACCCATTTAAGGCTTACTCCGTCTTGCGGCACACTCAGGTCTTGAACTGCTGAACTACCGACCTTCCACACTTATATTCAAGTGGAGCTGGGGGTCCCCTGCCAACAAGGCCCCACCTCCCTGCTACTGATCAGCTAGCCAGCAGGGGGGGCTTACCCCAAAAAAGAGGGAGATCCATCCAACATGCAACAACATATCTATGTCACTGCCCATGTGACAGGGAAATGATGTCATCACAATCAAGGTATTGGGGCGGCACTCTGGTATTTGGGCAAAAACTCTATGGTAGGAGCCAAATTTACCATCGAGTTTTTGCCCAAATACCAGAGCATCGCCCTGACCTCCAAGACACGATGACATCACTTCCAGGTCATGTGGGAAGTGATGTAGACACGCTGCACGTCAGATGGGCCTCCCTGCTGCTCCCAGTCAGTCCCCCCTCTCCCGCCAGTTGCCAGGAGGGACCTGGCAGCCCTAACACACACACATCGGGCAGGATGTTGTGAGCCTACAGTCCAGACTATTTTATTTTTAAATGCTGTTCATTGCTTGTTTGCTTTATTTATTCCCCACTTTTCTCCCCAGCGAGGACCCAAGGTGGCTTGCATCATTCTCCTCTCCTCCATTTTATCCTCACAACAACCCTGTGAGGTGGGTGAGGCTGAGAGAGTGTGGCTGACCCAAGGGCACCCAGAGAACTTCCAGGACACAAGTGGGGATTCGAACCTGGGCCCTCTCGATCCTAGTCCTACGCCCTAAGCACTACACCACACTAGTTCTATGCGTGAATAATGACAGGATCCTGCCCCTAGGAAGTTACAATCTAAATTTTGACAGTGTAGGAAGAGAGAGAAATAGAGATGAGGGGGCTGTGGGGAAATCAGAGGGGAAATGGAGGGGAAACACCAACAGTCTGCCTTTATTGGTGTTGGTGGAAGGGGACATCCAGTCACCGCCGGCTCATGGCCACCCTGTGGGGTTTCCAAGGCAAGAGATGTTCAGAGGTGGTTTTGCCGTTGCCTGCCTCCGCATCGCAACCTTGGACTTCCTTCATGGTCTCCTGTCCAATACTAACCAGGACTGACCCTGCTTAGATTTCTAAGATCTGAAGAGACCGGACTAAACTAAGCCATCCTTATCTTTATATAGGTAAAGGTAAAGGTCTCCCTTGCTCGAAAGGCAGTCGAGTCCGACTCTAGGGTTGCGGTGCTCATCTCCGTTTCAAAGCCGAAGAGCCAGCGCTGTCCGGAGATGTTTCCGTGGTCATGTGGCCGGCATGACTAAACACCAAGGCACACGGAACGCTGTGACCTTCCCACCAAAGTGGTACCTATTTATCTACTTGCAATTTCTTGCTTTCGAAGTGCTAGGTTGGCAGGAGCTGGAACTAAAGACGGGAGCTCACTCCATCATGCGGCACTCGGGTCTCGAACTGCTGAACTACCGACCTTCCACAGCCTGCAGTTCAGCGTCTTAACCACTTGAGCTACCGGAGCTCCTATCTTTATATAGCCACCCCCAAAGCAGTGCGAACAGGATTAATGCCTACGTTGTC
>NW_015175422.1:249300-250891 GCF_001447785.1 Gekko japonicus
GGGTTGGTGGGTTGGTGGACAGGTGGGTTGGTGAGCATGTGGGCAGGCAGGAGGGTGGGTGGGCAGATGGATGGGTGGGTGGGTGGATGGGCTTGCTAGGCAGGAGACAATGTACAATCAGTTGAAGAGCCAGGAAGCAGGAGAGCTTCCTTCCCACCTTTCTGTCAATCAAGTTTTCCTTTTGAAGTTAACAATAATAGGGATAGTCCAATCCAATCTTTATTAAAACGGTCAGGTCATAGACCAGCACAAGTCACAGTTCACATAGATCACAATAAAATACAGGTATGATACAGTGGGTAAAGAATAATTTAGCCAGTTTGGTGTAGCGGTTAGGAGTGCAGATTCTAATCTGGGAGAACTAGGTTTGATTCCCCGCTCCTCCACATGCAGCTTCTGGTGTGACCTTGGGTCAGTTACAAGTTGTTTCCGAGCTGTTCTCTCAAGATCAGTTCTCAAAAGAGCTCACAGGGTGTCTGTTGTGGGGAGGGGGAGGGATTGTAAACAGCTCTGAGACTCCCTCAGGTAGTGAAGGGCGGGGTATAACTCTAATCTCTTCTTCTTCTCTTCTGAATAAGTGAATAAGTACAATTATTATTAAAATTCTTCAATATGTGAAACTTTCTGATGGATTTTCACAAGTTCCTGCATGAAACTTGGCACTAAGAGCTGAGACCTGTGAGTTTTCATCTATAAGTAACATTCTGGCCCACACCGAATCTGAACACCCAGGATGTCTGCTAAGCAAAGAAATAATAAACTTAGAGCGAATCTCTTGATAAAAAGGGCAGTGAAGTAATACGTGTTCTATAGTTGCAATCTCCCCTGAACTACAGGGGCAAAGCCTGTCTGCCTTGGGAACCTTTTTTGGATCACCCATCAAGAACCGCAGAAGGGGGAATAGGGAGAGTCAGAGGACTGCTTCACACATTACAAAGCCCTTGTGTTTGTTGGTGGATGACACGAGGACTTTGCATCATGTGTTCAAGGAGAGTTTTGTGCCTCCCAGACTCACACATAAGAACATAAGAGACGCCAATGTTGGATCAGGCCAAACGCCCATCCAGCCCAACACTCTGTATCACACAGTGGCCTGAAATACCAGTGCCATCAGGAGGACCACCAGTGGGGCCAGGACATTAGAAGCCCTCCCACTGTTGACCCCCGCAGGCACCAAGAAGACAGAGCATCACATTGCCCCAGAGTCCCTATCTATACCTTGTGGCTAATAGCCACTGATGGACCTCTGCTCCATATCTATATATCCAATTCCGAAAATGCCCCCTGTGTGCGGATACCTAAATCCGTGCATCGGGGGCACCTGGGGGGGAGGGAGATTTTTGTGCACACTTGGTACAGTCCCCAGGTGTGCACAAAAATCTTAAAACCTGAAAAAAATATCGGGGAGATACTTAAATCCCCCCAAAAGTAACAGAGTGTCCCCTGCGCCTGCACAGGGAACGCTCTGCGAACTCCCTCGCCGCCGCCGCTTGGGGGGGGAAGAGAGCAGCGAGGCTCGAGCGTCAAGCCGCTCGGCCCTCGCTTCAGAGGCAGCGGGGGGGCGGAAAGGGCAGCAAGGCCCGAGCGGCAA
>NW_015175422.1:250942-252006 GCF_001447785.1 Gekko japonicus
CCCCAAGGACCAAGAAGACAGAGCATCACTTGCCCCAGAGCCCCTAGCTATACCTTGTGGCTAATAGCCACTGATGGACCTCTGCTCCATATGCTTATCTAATTCCCTTTTGAAGCTGTCCATGCTTGTAGCCGCCACCACTTCCTGTGGCAGTGAATTCCATGTGTTAATCACTCTTTGGGTGAAGAAGTACTTCCTTTTATCCGTTCTAACCCGACCGCTCTGCAGTTTCATGGAGTGCCCACGAGTTCTTGTATTGTGAGAAAGGGAGAAAAGTACCTCTTTCTCTACCTGCTCTTTCCCATGCATAATCTTATAAACCTCGATCATGTCACCCCTCAGTCGTCGTTTCTCCAAGCTAAAGAACCCTAAGCGCTTTAACCTTTCCTCATAGGGAAAGTGTTCCAACCCTTTTATCATTCGAGTTGCCCTTTTCTGCACTTAACATATGCTCTTTCCTCAGTGCAGCGTCAGCCTTCCACATCCCCAGTCCCATTTTCTCTTTCTCGTTCTCCCTCCAATCCATAGAGTCACAGTCACATTCATTACAAAACTTCTGTGTGGCCACGTGAGTAGCATGTTTCTGGACCTCTGCCCCAGTCGTGAGGAGAAAAGGACACACCGAGAGGCACAAAACTCCCACTGAAGGTCTAATGCAAAGTCAGTCGTTGTGTTGTCCATTCGCAAACACCAGGATCTTGTAATGTGTGGAGTGACTCACATTTCTGATAGGTGAAACCAAAGGAGGGATAGAAGAAGTAACCGCTCCCTTCCCAGAGCTCCCTAGACCCAGTTGGATGCTTCTACTTTTTTAAAGTAGAAAAGAACAAGAGTCCAGCAGCGCCTTAAAGACTAACAAAATTTGTGGTAGAGTAGGAGAAAGCTCCTATCCTACCACAAATGCAGGGGTCACTTCCTGCGGGAGCGGACAGGAGCAGAGCTCCGGCAGTAAAGAGCCCAGGGGCGGGCACATGCAACAAGTTCCACCCCCTGCTCCCAGCAGCCCTCAGTCAGAGCAAGAAGCAGCCAGGTAAGCTCCAGAGCCCCCCTCCCTGGCCCCACAG
>NW_015175422.1:256734-271261 GCF_001447785.1 Gekko japonicus
AAGCTTGCATTCAGGGACACTGAACCTCTTAATATGAAATGCTGTTGAGAGAATGGGGGAGGGCAAACAGCTCTTTGAGCTTCCAGAGGCCTCTGGAAGGCTGCAGTTGGGAACAGAATGCTAGCTGCTAGCTAAGAACCTTGAATCTGGTCCAGTGAGGCCATACATATTGATGCTCTCTAGTGTGTGCCTAAAATTAAAAACAACAACATACAAACCTGACTTACCCAAACTTTCCAAGGAGATGCAAGGCCATTGTTCACATTAGTGTTTGTCAGTCATTGTCATGATTTAATTTTATGGATACTTTGGACATATAGAGAGGATGAACGAAAGGAGATGAAACAAGTATACAAGATGAGTGTGGATGGGAGAGTTGGAAGGGGTCGACCTCAGCGAACGTCAGCGAACGTACCTCAATCAGACTGAGGACATTTTTAGCAAAGGCCAGTTTAGGAGTACCCTAATTAAGTTAATAACAATGTACCTACCTATATAGTTTAAGTTTAAAAAATTTGGCTCTCAAAATAAATTTCAATCGTTGTACTGTTGATATTTGGCTCTCTTGACTAATGAGTTTGCCCACCACTGCAAGGAAAGGAGGAAAGTGCCTCAGGGACCTTTCCTGGGATCTCTTTTGTTCAGCATCTTTATACATTATTTGAATGAAGGAATAGCGGGAATGCTTATTAGATTTGCAGATGATAGTAAATTGAGAGGGGTAGCAAATATAGTAGAAGACAGAGCCAGGATACAGGATGATCTTGACAGGGTGGAAAACAGGGCTAAAAAAAATAAAATGAATTTCAACGGGGATAAATGTAAAGTTCTGCATTTAGGTAGGAAAAATCAAATGCATGCTTATAGGATGCGGGAGGCTTGTATTGGCAGTAGTATGTGCGGAAAGGATCTAGGGATCAGCAATGTGATGCCATAGCTTATAAGGCAAATGCGATTTTAGGCTGTATGAACAGGAGTATAGTGTCCAGATCACACGAAGTGATGGTATAGATTTACTCTGCTCTGGTTAGACCTCACCTAGAGTATTGTGTTCAATTTTTGGGCACCACAGTTTTAGAAGGATAAAGACTAGCTGGAATGTGTCCAGAGGAGGGCAACAAAGATGGTGAGGGGTCTGGAGACCAAGTCCTATGAGGAAAGGAGCTGGGTATGTTTAGCTGGAGAGGAGATGTTTGAGAGGTGATAATAAGTACTTGATAACCATCTTCAAGTGCTTGATGGTCTGTCGTAGAGAAGATAGAGCAGAGTTGTTTTCTGTTGCCCCAGACAGTTGGACCAGAACCAATGGGTTGAAATTAAATCAAAAGATTTTTTGGCTAAACATTAGGAAGAACTTCCTGACAGAGCAGTTCCCCAGTGGAATAGGCGTCCTCGGAAGGCAGTGGGCTCTCCTTCTTTGGAGGTTTTCAAACAGAGGCTAGATGGCCATCTGACAGCAATTCTGATTCTGAAATGCTGATTGCCACTTTGGGGTCAGGAAGCAATTTTTCTCCAGGCCAGTTTGGCCAGGGATCCTGGAGGGCTTTTGTTTTGCCATCTTCTGGGCATGGAGTAGGGGTCACTGGGGTGGGGGGGAGGTATTTGTGAATTTCCTTCATTTTAGGGGGTTGGACTAGATGACCCGGGAGGTCCCTTCCAACTGTATGATTCTATGAAAGGAGGGTGGGAGGGAGAGCAAGAAGAATAAAGAGGAGAAGGAGGAGGAGAATATTCTAAGGTTAGTAACAAATGCTAAGGCAAGTGAATCTCAGAATGAAAGGGTCTGAGATAGGGTTGTCATCTCCAGGTTGGGAGCCAGTTTGGTGTAGTGGTTAGGAAGCACGGAGTCTAATCTAGGAGAACCAGGTTTGATTCCCCACTCCTCCACATACAGCTGCTGGTGTGACCTTGGGTCAGTAACAAGTTCTTTCAGAGCTATTCTCTCAAGGGCAGTTCTTGAAAGAGCTCTCTCAGCCCCACCTACTTCACAGGGTGTCTGTTGTGGGGAGAGGACGGGAAAGGAGATTGTGAGCAGCTCTGAGACTCCATCGGGTAGTGACGGGTGGGGTATAAATCCAATCTCTGCCTCCTCCTCCTTTTCTTCTTCTTCTTCTTCAAGATTTTGGGGGTGGAGCCTGTGGAGGGCAAGGTTGGGGAGGGGAGGGACGTCACCTGGTATAATACCATACAGTCTACCTTCCAAGGAGGTCATTTTCTACAGGTGAACTGAACTCTTTCACCTGGAGATCAGTTGTAATCTCAGATCTCCATCCACCACTGGGTGATTGGGTCAGTATGGGATTGAATGTAGAATCAGAGACCCGCTGCATATCCAAGCCAGTGGCCTCACATATGTCCAGCTGGCCTAACAATAAGAAATATGGAAAAATCACTGCCAAAAGAGATTTTGGAACAAGACAGGCAGAGAAGCTGTGGGGTTCATACAGGGCGGGCAGGATGAAAGGAGGAGGCAGAAAGGTCGCTGCCCTCGAGGTCTCATAAGGGGTCAAATAGCGGAGAACAAAATGAAGAGACAAATTAATTTTTTTAGCACTGCATCTTAGCATCCTTTTCAAGATGCGCTAAAAATTGCCAAGTAATGGTTTGGTGTCTAAAGGATGAATCACAGATAACGACCAGCTGTGTAAACAATAGATTCATTACTTTTCATGCTGCTTTAAAGCTGGGGATTTTCTTTCCACTTGGTAAAGTTGCAAAATATGCAACTTGAGAGAAAACAGCTTTAAATTTACACTTGTAATGTGTCAAGTATGTGTGTGGGGGAGGGACGACATCAGTTGTCAGCAACTGGCAGAGGGGCCAAAAACCTGCCCAAGGGATCATCAAAGCTACACACTGAAGGAGGGACTTAAACTTTTCTTCAGGTTGACCATATGAAGCTGCCTTCCGCAGAGTCAGAACTCTGCGGTGGCACAGGCGGTAAAACGCCTGCTGGTAACATCAATGAACAGCTGCTACAGCTGTTCGAGACCCACCGTGGCCGGGGTGAGCTCCTGGCCCTAGTCCCAGCTCCCGCCCACCCAGCGGTTCGAAAGCAATAAATATAAGTGAGTAGATTAATAGGTACCTGCCCTTAGGTGGCAGGGGGCACCCTCCCCGTACGGGGGTGTGTGGCAGGAGCACTGAAAGCGACAGCGGCAGCGACAGTGGAAATGGCAGCGGCGATGGAGTGGCGTAGCATCGAAACGGCAGAGCGAAGCAAGCAGAGTGTTGGAGGTGGAGACAGAGGCGGAGCCACAGAAGGAGGACGTGGTGACGTGACGCAAGCACAGCGGAGCCGCAACGGACGGTAGCTGGGCTGTAAGTCGATACAACCCACACATGAAGACGGGCCCGCCAAACAAAGAAAGAAGAAGCCGCCGGACCAAACGACCACGCCAGACGCCGGACACCAGGACTGACACCCGAAAAGACCACCTGGGAAGAACAGCCAAGAAACAGCGAGCCCTGCCACCTGGGTGCCGGTAGGCAGCCCCAACCCCTGCAGACATGTGGCCTTAGTTAGGGATAAATTCGGAACTTGTAAATCCGGAACTTGTAAACTGCTCAGAGACCTTCCAGGGTTGGAGCGGGATAGAAATCAAAGATATAAATAAATAAATTAATTAAAACTTTGATCCATCTAGCTTGATATTGTCTGCTCTGTGTGGGTGGCCAGGCCAGTATGTCACTTCTGGATACAACCCAGAAATGACAATGAGTAGCTCTAGGAGTCTCTGGAAACTCTATGCTCACTTTCAGGTTGTACTCAGAAGTGATGTCATTGATATCATGTGTCCCCCCATCATCCCTCCCATTGGTTGGTGGGCTCAGCCTGGCCCTGGCAGCCCTAGGTCTTTTCCCCATGTAAAATCATGAAGATACTGGGTCTGCGACCAATGGACTTCCTGTATTTAAAAGTATGCACTCTGCCACAGAACCACTCCCTTTGGGCCCTCGTGTATCTGACCCTATGTCTATTCCACAGAAGCAGGAAGCATAAGAGATGCATAATAATCCCTTTCCCCATGTCCCATTTGTGGTGCAGGGATGTTCTGTCCAGGCACTGGAAGACAAGATGGCACGAGGCCTGCAGTTCTTTGGGAATTCACGACTGAAGCGCCAAGGCTACAGAGATCAGTTCTCCTGGAGGTAAGGTTTCCGGGTTGCCGTCTTTAGCAGGCAAGCTTCTGCCACTGGCCTCTGCCCCCAGTTATAATGAGCAATGGAAGCAAAATAGGGGGTGGGATGGTGTCACAACACCATTTTTGTTAGTCTCAGCCTCCGGCACTTCCACCAGTTGCCAACAAGGGACTGGCAACCCTGCCTGGAGGAAATGGTGGCTTCAGGAAGTGGTAGACTCTGTGGTATCACATGCCTGCTAAGATCCCTTCTCTTCCTCCAATCCCATCCTTCCCAGGAACTGCTCCCAAATTTCCAAGAATTTCCCAGGTTAGAGTAGACAACCACATCAGGAGAGCCCACAACTGCCCGCAGGGAAGTGTGTCCATCCAGGGCTCTTTTTGTAGAAAAAGCCCAGCAGGAACTCATTAGCATAATAGGCCACACCCAACAGCAGAAACTCATTAGCATATTAGGCCACACCCCTGACAGCACAGCTCATTAGCACATTAGGCTGCACCCCCATGTTACCAGAAGTGTGGTCATCCAGCCACGCCCACCTTTTGCTTCTTATTCTGTTGACCTTGTTTGTGGTCAAAACCCAGGGCTTTTTTGTAGCAGGAACTCCTTTGCATGTTAGGCCACACACCCCTAATGTAGCCAGTCTGAATGAGTTTCTGCTGTTGGGTGTGGCCTATTATGCTAATGAGTTCCTGCTGGGCGTGGCCAACTTGGGAGCCAGCCGGAACTCCGTTCCTGTGCTTTCCTGCCCAAAAATAGCCCTGTGTCCATCTCTCCCCCGCTTTCAATGAGACCCAGAAGTGCTGGAAGAGGGAGCGCTTCATACTTCTGTAAGGAAAACCAGTGGCTGCCAAAGGCAGAATTCCAAAGGCAGGGGATCATCGCTGAAAAGGCTATTTGTGGTTGCCACCCATTTCCCTTCTGCAGGGGAGCACAGAGAGCAGGGTTCGGGAACAGAAGCTTCATTGGCGGCATGGACCACATAAGAGGAAGCCGATTTGGTGTCGTGGTTAAGTGCGCAGACTCTAATCTGGAAGAACCGGGTGTGATTCCCCCCTTCTCCACCTGCACCTGGCTGGATGACCTTGGGCAAGCCATAGTTCTGATAAGAGCTGTCCTTGAAAAAGAGCAGTTTCTGTCAGAGCTCTCTCAGCCCCGCCTACCTCACAGGGTGTCTGTTGTGGGGAGGGGAAGGGAAAGGAGCTTGTAAGACGCTCTGAGACTCCTTTGGGTAGTGAAGGGCGGGGTATAAATCCAATCTCTTCTTCTTCTTCTCTCAAGACCATCATGTTTGTCTGGGCTGGCAAAAGCCCACAGAGCAGAGCATGACGCAAACACAACCAGGACGATATAAACCAGAGGTGTCAAACTCATTTGTTACAAGGACCGGATCGGACATATATGCCACTTTGTTGGGCCAGGCCAGGTGTGCCATAAAATGTAGGGCCAGATACTGGAGACATAAAGTTTATAAAGGACACAAGTGGTTAAGACACTGAACTGCAGGCTGTGGAAGGTCGGTAGTTCAGCAGTTCGAGACCCGAGTGTTCCGCATGACAGAGTGAGCTTCTGTCTCTAGTTCCAGCTCCTGCCAACCTAGCAGTTCAAAAGCAAGAAATTGCAAGTAGATAAATAGGTACCGCTTCAGTGGGAAGGTAACAGAGTTCCGTGCGCCTTGGCGTTTAGTCATGCTGGCCACATGACCACGGAAACGTCTTCGGACAGCGCTGGCTCTTCGGCTTTGAAAAGGAGATGAGCACCGCAACCCTAGAGTTGGATTCGACTGGCTTTCGAGCAAGGGAACCTTTACCTTTACCTTTAAACCCAATTACCAATATTATTTTTAACTCAAACTATGAACAAAAGCTATCGATTTCTAGCAGTGAAAGCAATTGATCTACTGGGGAGCCCACAAAAGCCCCAATAAACGTATTTAATCGTGTGCAAGACTAGTTCTGTTCCAAGGGATACCATAAAAGGGGGAGTACCTTACATTTCCATACCTACCAGTTGCTTGTGGGCTGGGTAAAAGCCCTGGACGGGCCAGTTCCAGCCCCCAAATCTTATGTTTGACACCCCAATATAAACCATGCTAGTTGGAGCCTTTTAAGGATGTGTCAGCTTCCTCTTCAGGTTGAGGTCTGAACTGTTGGCGGGGACTATCCATCGCCAAAACCCGTCTTTCACTTAAATAGATACCATCTGACATTTTAAAAAGTGCAGGATTTCTGTTTGCTCTCCAAGTCAGGTATTCTGCAGACTTCCTAGCAAACTGGACAATTTGGGCAGCCTTTGAAACACATAACAGACTAATACGATGTGTAATCTATTACAATGTGCATCTAATACAATGTGTAATCTGAGCTAAGCCGCCTCACAGATGTAGAAATGTTACCTTTCTGACTCGCCGTAAAAAATCTGATTGTGTGTAATCCTTTTGGGCAGCCTTTAGTTAATTCCTCATTTATTCCTTAACAGACAATGCGGCCCCTCTCCTTTTGCTCAGTTCCTTGAGTGAAAGAGAGATGCAGAGCAGAGAGCCATCCGAACAGTGGCTCGAGGACAGATGGTATCCTAGATTTGCAAGACGGGCCTTTGTATAATTAACACTGGACTCATTACTTCTCAAAACATTCACTCAGCATAATGCGCTTCTTTATATTATTGGTAATATACTAAAAACCTCTCCGTTACGATGCTTAGCTCACTTGAAGTGGTGGGGGGAATGAATTAGACTTCACTGCGGGACTGAAGAAGAAGTCATTCGCTCCATTTCCAGTTTTATAAATAAGGATGCATTTGCCAAGGCTATTATTGCTAATTATTCATTCCAAAAACCTGTCACATTTTGCAACTGATGAACTGTTAAAAAACCCAAGGAAACTGCCTGTCTCTTTAAGGGCATGGGAGAGACAAACTTAGTCCTTATCATTTGTCAGAAGCGTAGGATATAATAAGCCAGCTATACGCTTATAATTTTTGGTAAGCAGCTCCGGCATTAGGAGATGGGCTGTTTTATATGTACGAAGCTCAGCAGCGCGAGCAAAATCCGATGAACATCTTGGCCCTCGCTTAACCTCAACTATTAAAGAAGGCGCCTGGAAAAAAAAATCAACCAGCTATTGTTTAAGAAAGGTCAAGAATGTGATTGCAAAGAAAAACCCCAAAAGACAGAACTTCTTGTTTCTGGGCAACAAGGAAGAAAATACCGTCGGAAGCCAGAGAAATGACGGAGGCCAAAAAAGCAAGAAAGATTAGGAAGAGAAGACGAAGAAGAGATTGAATTTATACCCCGCCCTTCACTACCCAAAGGTGTCTCTGAGCGGCTTACAAATTCCTTCCCCTCCCCACAACAGATACCCTGTGAGGTAGACGGGGCTGAGAGAGCTCTGACAGAAACTGCTCTTTTTCAAGGACAGCTCTTATCAGAACTAGGGCTTGGCCAAGGTCATCCAGCAGGTGCAAGTGGAGAATTGGGGAATCAAACCCGGTTCTCCCAGAGTCCATGCATTTAACCACTACACCAAACTGGCTCTTACCTATTAAATAGGTAAGGCCAAAAAAATGGACTAAATCTTTTAAGGAAAGACATCGGAGGCCATTTCTTAGACGTGAATAACTTGCTTTGGGATCTAGGTTCATAGAAGGTGGGTTGGAATCCTAACAGACCTTCTTGTACAGAAAAAGATGAATGATTCATTAAGCATGCTGTAGAGTAGAGGCTCTACCAATCTGAGATCCTACCTACGTTTGCCCAGTAGATAGGATTGCCGGCCTCCAGGTATTACATACAGAGATCAGTTCCCCTGGAGAAAATGGCCACTTTGGAAGGTGGACTCCATGTTATTGTACCCCACTGAAGTCCCTCCCCAAACCCCGCCCTCCTCAGGCTCCACCCCCCCTCCAAATCTCCAGGTATTTCCCAACCTAGAACTAGCAACCCTATCGGTAGAACCGTACACTAAAATGTTAGTTTGTGTTCCTATTTGGCTCATTTTGGCTGCGGTCACACAGAGCATTAGCCACGCTACAGAGACAGAAGATAGGCAGATTTTCCGGGCGTGATCAAAATGCAACATCTGGGAAGCGTAGAGCTCCCGTGGCTAACCCGAGGCTTCCCGCCGAAGATGTGCCGTAAAAAACTAGTACCTCCGAGGTACTAGTTTCCGGAAACCGCGGGGCAAGGGCGGGCGTCTGATCACGTTTCCAGTGGTAGCTCGTGGCATCCGGTGCCCGCCCATGTCCCGTCGCGAAAAGGTTTTTTCCATGGGATGCGCACAAGCATCCAATGGTGCATGCGCACTAGCACCCAACAGCGCATGTGCACACTTTGATTTAAAAAAACCACAACCCCCGCCGCGCCGCTTCTTTGCGCACTGCAGGATTGACGTATGATCGGCACCTCCCCCCCCCCGAATCACGGGACGTGGCGGGACATTTGATCTGGCGGCCACGCGGTAGTTCGCTCTGGGGAAAACAGCCACGCCTCCCCCCCGCGATATCCGGCCCCTGTGACTGGGGCCATAGTCTATTAGAACTCCACCAAATATATTTGGAACCTCCGACCATCCCACCACATCTTCAATACTAACTGGGGTGGAGTGGCAAATAATATTTATTTAGTTTTAAGCCTTTTAGGAATAAACCCCCACAACACTATTTTATACATATATAAACCAAATGTTACACACTGGTTGTATGTGTAAACTGTCATTCTTCCTCTGAGGATTCTAAGCTTGAAAGGACAACTCTCAGAAGCGTCTCGTCGAGGCAACATTTCCCGTCCCAAGCAATTCCCTGGTTTTCCTGGGTCCCGGTCACACGGGCCAGAAAATGCAGGGGGGAAGCGTGGCTGTTTGCCCCGGAGCAAAATAACACATGGCCGCCCGATCACACGTCCCGTCGAGGTCCCGTGGTTAGGGGGTGAGGTGCCAATCACACGGCTATCCTGCAGCATGGCAGAGAAGCGGCGCGGCGCAATCACAGCAGCAATCGCTAGGCACCGCTTCCATGGCAAACGGGTGGTTTTTTAACCGAAGTTTGTGCGCATGCGCCGTTGGGCGCTTTTGTGCATCCTGCAGAGACTTGGGGGGGGACTTGTTTGCAACGGAACATCAGCAGGCGCCGGATGCCATGGGATTCCACCGGAAACGTGATCAGATGCCCGCCCTTGCCCCGCGGTGTCTGGAAACCAGTACCTCGTAAGTACTAGTTTTTTAGTCCGCATCTTCGGCGGGAAGCCACGGGATAGCCATGGGAGCACTACGCTTCCCAGATGTTGCGGTGTGATCGCGCCCGGAAAATCCACCTATCATCCGTATCTTTAGCACGGCAAATGCTCCGTGTGACCGGGGCCCTGGATTATCAAGCAAAGGGGACTCCAGAAGGAATATTCGACACAGACCTTCTGGATCAGGTTTCTTTGCAAACGGAAGAAAGTGAAACGTGTCTGTTAAGGTTTTAAAAAGCAAAAAAACCAAAGCAGAGCTCTCCACAGCCATTACACAGACATTCATTTTACACAGCCAGGAACCTTTGATAACTCTCCTCTTTCGATTTCTGCACGTCGTGCTCACCTGCTGAATAATACTGCAACCACTGGGTTAATTCCGGATCTCTTGGCTACCACTGCCTTCATCAATCACCTCGTGGCTTCCTCTTCGTATTGACCCCTGAAGACCAAACCACAGTCCCTGCAGGATCCGCAACTGGCCGCGTCCGGCTAATGTCTACATGGCGGTGGCTCAAAGGGTGGAACAATGACCTTTTGTCAGGTTAGACGGGTTAAGCTTCCAGCTCACACACACACGAGTAAACCAAATGACAGGTATTCACCTGGGGACTTGGGGAAAGGTGCTTGTCCTGAATATTCTTGAAGATTACTTATAAATGATTACAGGGCTTTTTTTGTAGAAAAAGCCCAGCAGAAACTCATTAGCATATTAGGCCACACCCTGAGATAGCAGCTCATTAGCCTATTAGGCCACACACCCCACGTTATCAGACGTGTGGTCATCTAGTCACACCCACCTTTTGCTTCTCATTCTATTTACCTTGTTTGTTGTCAAAACCCAGGGCTTTTTTGGTAGCAGGAACTCCTTTGCATGTGAGGCCACACACCCCTAATGTAGCCAATCCTCATGAGTTTCTGCTGTTGGGTGTGGCCTATTATGCTAATGAGTTCCTGCTGGGCATGGCCAACTTGGGAGCCAGCCGGAACTCCGTTCCTGTGCGTTCCTGCCCAAAAATAGCCCTGAATGATTAACTGCCCAGTCTCATAGTGAGCCAGTTTCGTTAGTACCTTCTCCCTTACAGGACACAAAATGGCTTACGTCAAACAGAAATACCAGCTGGTACAAGAAAAGAAAGAAAATGTAACTATGAGAAGGGGAGGGAAGATGGCAAGAACAAACTGCATCTTGGGTCCACTTTGGAACACAACAGGTAGGCCTGCGGGGTCTTCCAGTAGAGCAGGAAACCTCCGACAAAAGCCCCCAACCCCTCCACTGCTCCATATGACGGCGGAGGGGAAAATACACTAGAAATTGCCATTGGAGTGACTGTGTGATGTCACTTCTGGGGTGAACCTGGAAGTGACATCATTGTGTGTGCGTGGAAAGTGCCGTCAAGTCCCAGCGGACTTCCGGTGACCCCAGCAAGGGGCTTTCAAGGCAGGTGAAAAGCAGAGGTGGTTGGCCATTGCCTTCCTCTGCAGAGCCTTCCTTGGTGGGTCTTTCTTCCACATACTGACCCTGCTGACCTGCTGAGATCTGACAAGATAGGCTGTGTACCCTGCCGCCTTCCCTCCCTGTGACATCATTGCATTGACGGACCTACTCTAGGATTCCCCAGGAAGTCTGTGGTAAAATCATGTTGTTCCTGGTGAACCCTAGAGTGTCACGTTGATGCAATGGCATCACTTCTGGGCTCACCCCAGAAGTGATATCATGCCATCGTTCCAAGGGTACGCCACCGTGTCCGTGACCCCCCCCCATATCCCGCCAAGTGCCAGCCACTGCTCTGAGACCCTAGCAAAAGGCCTAGGTCTGCCTCTGGCCCTTCAGCTTGTACCTCAGATATACACCTGAGACAAGAAGAGCAAATAAAAGCAAACTTCAAGATGTTGCAGCTGGTAGCAAAGTTCCTCACCATCCACCTTTCCTGCCCATGAACTAGCTTTTCTGCCATACAGGTAAATATATGAAGATGCCTCCTATGAGGTCGTTCGTGCCTGTCAGTGTTGTAGATCTGGGAGTTCCAGGTTCGTCTGCCATCCTCTCTTGAAGCTCCTTGGGTGATTTGGGGCCAGTCACCCTTTCCCAGCCTCCTCTACGTCACAAGGTTGTTGTGAGGGTGACATGAAGAAAGGAGACCGGCGTATGCTGCTCTGAGCTCTTAGGAAGATGGGTGGGAGAAAAGTGGGCAAGGTAGTCAGACCAGTGGTCCGTCTAAGCCAGTATAGCCTGCTCCAGTTGGTCACAGGGGAGGGAAGGTGGCATGCTATTGCCCCGAGTCAGATCTTGGAAGCTAAGTGATTCAGTACTTGGATGGGAGACCACCTAGGAAGACTCTGCAGGTGAAGGCAGTGGCCAACCACCTCTGTTTTCCCCTTCCCTGGAAGCCCCTTGCTGAGGTCCCCTTAAGTCAATGGTGACTTGACTGCACTTACGTCCATATTTGGTCAGAGTTCGCCCACATTTCAGACAGCGGTCTTTCCCAGTCAGCCATGGATTGAGGAACCCCTGCTTGCAAAGCAGTTGGTATAGTGGTTAGAAGCACGGGTATCAGGCTAGTAAATACTTATGGAGCAGAGGTCCATCAGTGGCTATTAGCCACAAGATAGAGATAGGAACTCTCAGTCTGGAGCAAGTGATACTCGGTATTCTTGGTACTTGGGGGGGGGGGAAACAGTAGGAGAGCTTCTGGTATCCTGGCCCCACTGCTGGACCTCCTGATGGCACCTGGTATTTTTGGCGACTGTGTGACAGAGTGTTGGACTGGATGGGCCATTGGCCTGATCCAGCATTGGCTTCTCTTACATTCTTAAGTGACCCCAATACCACAGGGCCACCAATACCACAGGGCCACCAATACCACAGGGCCACCAATACCACAGGAACCACTCGGTTCACCTGCTCCAGGGCTGTTTGAACATTCCAGTCCACCCCAGGCTGTGCTGGAGGCAGCTGCACCAGAAAGGTTCTTGGAGCTTCCCAAATGAAGAGCCCCATCCAAGTGCCATCGGTAATAAGCCCTCATCTCATGTCCCCGTCAATCAGCCATTAACAGCCACAGCGGAGGAGAGGGGCTCCTGCATCCTCCCTGATTGCGCTGCTCCCAGCCTCGCTGCTCACCTGGGCTGCATCCAGAGCGGTAAGCCTCGTCTCCAAGTCGCTTCTTCCCTCGCCCGCTCTCGCTCCCCCCCCCCTCTCCCCTCTGGGGACAAGCCTGACATTAATTAAGACGTCGCAATGCTAATGCCTCAGCCACAAGCTTTGCTGTGTACTCCAAGTCCCAAAAATAGACAGCCGAAGCAATAATCCCCCATGCATTTTGCATTTGGTCCCCAACGTCTCTCTCCCTTGTCGCAGATGCCGTATTCATTAGCAAGAGGTATCCAAAGGCCACGGAAAACATCCGTGCCATGAGCGAGGGCGAGGGAGTTGTGACCCTGAGACATCACCGGCTCAGAAATGTGAGATGCACAGTGGAAGAAGAGAGTAACTGGGTTACAAGCATGGACAGCATCAAGCAGCTACAAGCATGGGCGGCTTCAAGAGGGAATTAGATAAGCATATGGAGCAGAGGTCCATCAGTGGCTATTAGCCACAAGGTATAGATAGGGACTCTCAGTCTGGGGCAGATGATGCTCTGTCTTCTTGGTGCTTGGGGGGGGCAACAGTGGGAGGGCTTCTAGTGTCTTGGTCCCACTGATGGACCTCCTGATGGCACCTGGTATTTTTGGCCACTGTGTGACAGAGTGTTGAACTGGTTGGGCCATTGGCCTGATCAGGGCTCATTTTGTAGGAAAAGCCCAGCAGGAACTCATTAGCATAATAGGCCACACCCAACAGCATAAACTCATTAGCATATTAGGCCACACCCCCGACAGCACAGCTCATTAGCACATTAGGCCGCACCCCCGTGTTACCAGAAGTGTGCTCATCCAGCCACACCCACCTTTTGCTTCTTATTCTGTTTACCTTGTTTGTTGTCAAAACCCAGGACTTTTTTTGTAGCAGGAACTCCTTTGCATGTTAGGCCACACACCTCGAAAATAGCCAATCCTAATGAGTTTCTGCTGTTGGGTGTGGCGTATTATGCTAATAAGTTCCTGCTGGGCGTGGCCAACTCGGGAGCCAGCCGGAACTCCGTTCCTGTGCGTTCCTGCCCAAAAATAGCCCTGGGCCTGATCCAGCATTGACTTCTCTTGTGTTCTTATTTCCTTGCTTCTTGTAGTGATAGTCTGTCATTCCTCTGTACGTATGGGATGCCCCGGTTTTCTCTTCACGACAACCCTGTGAGGTAGGTTTGCGTGCTCAGACCGAGTCCTGCGCTCGACCCGAAAAGAGTTCCTGAAAGTAGGGACTGAAAAGTCCGGCTGTCACAGTGAGTATGGGAGGGATGTGTTCACAGAATGAATGAGGATTGCCAGGTTCCTTCCAACCACCGGCAAGAGATGGGAGGGGTAGGGTTGCCAAGTCCAGGTTGGGAAACGTCTGGAGATTTGGGGATGGAGCCCTGGGAGGACAGGTCTCTCTGTGAGGGACAATGCCATAGAATCCACCCTCCAAAGCATCCATTTTGTCCAAGGGATACTGATCTCCGTAAACTGGAGATGACCTGTAATTCCAGGAGGTCCCCAGGTCCCACCTGGAGGCTGGCATCCCTTGAATGAATGAACTTTTCTGTTCTTGGAAGTGATTATCATGGTGCCGCCTCTTTGCAGGACAACAGTTGGTCCTTAGAAGGAGATGGTGAGGCACCTTGGCCTTCAAACGGGAACTCCTTAAGAAGATAAAGACACTTGGAAAGAGAGGTCTCAAATGGCCGGAGCAGATTCTCCACCTTCATGCCACCGAGGCCATACCCTGGCAATCCAGGAACCAGAGACCTCCCTGTCTCACGCCCTCAGCCTCTCTGTGTGCCCTCAACACCTTGCAGTCTCTCCCTTGCTTCCTGCTGGCTTCGACAGCTCGTAAGGATGGCCTATCGGTTTGGAGAGTCGTACTAGGGGAACCGGGTGCAGATCCCCACCCTGCCAGGGAAGCTTGCTGGGGGAACTTGAGCTGGGTTGTTCCTCAGGGCTGTTGTGCGGAAAGAATGGAGCAGAAGAGAATGAAGAAGAAGAGGAGGAGGAGGAGGAGGAGGAGGAGGAGGAGGA
>NW_015175422.1:271938-276538 GCF_001447785.1 Gekko japonicus
AGGGATATAGATTCCGAAACAAATAAAAAGGATCTGCCTCCCCATGGATAGTGCCTTAACGGAATGCCTTTTTGGAGTGGGACCAAGCAAATTGTTAGATTCGAATCCAGGAGCGCCTGAGAGACCAACAAGATTTGTGGGGGGCGGGGGGGAATACGCTTTTAAGAGGCAAAGTGAAGGGACTCTCAAAAGTTTATATACCCTGACTTGGATAGCCCAGGCAAGCCCAATCTTGTCAGATCTCGGAAGCTAAGCAGGGTCGACTCTGTCAAGTGCTTGGATGGGAGACCTCCTTGGAATACAAGAGGTGGGAGGTGGGGGCAGGCTTTATTCAGCCTGAATATCCTCCAGGCCCCCAGTAGGGGTCAGTCCCCAGAGGTCGACATGACTTCCAGGTGCGCACACACTCACAAGCACTCACGCACACACACACTTATAAAAAATTTGTTGTTCAGTCGCACAGTCGAGTCCGACTCTTCGCGACCCCATGGACCAGATCCCGCCAGGCCTTCCTGTCTTCCACCGTCCTCTGAAATTCACTCAACTTCATGTTCGTTGCGTCGATGACACTGTCTAACCATCTCATCCTTTGCCGTCCCCGTCTTCTTTGACCTTCAATCTTTCCCAGCATCAGGGTCTTCTCCAGTGAGGGCTCCCTTCTCATTTGGTGGCCAAAGTATTTGAGCTTCAGTTTCATTACCTGGCCTTCCAGGGAACAGTCAGGGTTGATTTCTTTTAGGATTGAAAAATACTAATTTCTTTTAGGATTATAAAAAACACTAAAGTTTATATGCCCCAAATGTTGTTGATCTCTAAGGTGCTGCGAGACTCAAGGCTCAAATGTAGCTCTTCTAATGCAGGCCGACGTGGCTGCCCTCTGTAAACCAAATTGTCGCTATAGGCATCACACAAGGCTTCTGAGTTTTTGTCAAGCTGGATTTTCAGTACCAAAAAGTAAGGGGAGGGAGAGAGCTGTTAAAAGCCCCACACCTGCCATTGGTACTTCCTTGAAATGGAGATTCGGTGAAGTGTGCAGAATGGATTTGATTAGATGATGCCGATTTTGAGCGGTCCAGGCGGTGACAGGGATAAAGTAACCAAATACAGCCACTCTCCTTCCGAGAATTGAAACTCCAGTTTATCAGAGCCTTCCACAGAACCAATCAGAACACACGGTTCCCTACTGAGGCGCAGAGAACAAGAAAGATTGGGGGTCGTCTTCATATTGACAAAGCTAGAGATTGGTTTTCAGGGATGCACTAAGGCCGTGGTCACACACACCAAATAATCCACTTTCAGTCCACCTTCAGTCCACTTTCCAACTGAATTTTTACTGTGTGAGCTGGCAAAATCCGGCAGGAAAGTACACTGAAAGTGGATTGAAAGTGGATTATTTAGTGTGTGTGAGACCAACGGCCTAAGAGTCACTGGAAGCCAAACTGGGTAGCAATGTTTTGGCTTAGAGTGTCAAACTAGGGAGATCCAGGCTCAAATCACCTCTCTGCCACGGAGGCTCACTGGTTGGCCTTGGGCCAATCACATAGTCTCCGCCTGCCCTACCTCACATGGTTGTTGTGAGGATAAAACAGAGGAGAACAATGGAAGCCGCTTGGGGTCTTCATTGGGGAGAAAGGTGGGGCATAAATGAAGTAAATATAACCTCCATAGGGAATAAATCTTGAGTCCGGTGGCACCTTTAAGATCAAACAAAAGGTGTGTTCAAGGTATGATCTCTTTGTATGTTTTATGTGTGTAAGTGGATGTTTGTTATATGTTGTATGTATGTTTGTTGGTGTATAATATAAAAAATAATAAAAGTGTACCTAATGGAGCTGCGGTGGCTCAAGCGGTTAAGACGCTGAACTGCAGGCTGTGGAAGGTCAGTAGTTCAGCAGTTCAAGACCCGGGTGCCGCATGACGGAGTGAGCTCCCATCTCTAGTTCCAGCTCCTGCCAACCTAGCAGTTCGAAAGCAAGAAATTGCAAGTAGATAAATAGGGACCACTTCGGTGGGAAGGTAACAGCGTTCCGTGCACCTTGGTGTGTAGTCATGCCGGCCACATGACCACGGAAACGTCTTCGGACAGCACTGGCTCTTCGGCTTTGAAACGGAGATGAGCACCGCAACCCTAGAGTCAGACTCGACTGGCTTTCGAGCAAGGGAAACCTTTACCTTTAATGGGTACTTAAAAAAAAAAGTATGAGCTTTCACTCGGTCGCCCACCTGGATCTATCTCCATAGGGAATGTCCTCCATCTTCCTCCAGCAGTGGAATCCCATTCTTGGATGGCTACATTTGATGTTTCCCAAAGCAGACCGATGTTGTAGATTGCCACTAGGGGATGCTGCCATTTTCTACCTACAGTGAACAGATAGGACTGAACATCTCAGCTTCTCCACCCTGGATCTTTGAGACAGCTCACTTTCCTGAATGATGAATGGATGGATAGATTGATATCTTTGCTGGGAGGGAGTTGTTTTGTAACCACATCTAGTTGGCTGTAAAATATTACGACGGGCTTCTGAAATGCATACATCTGCTCTTTTATTCTGCTATATCCTTTATATAGAACTGCGTTTTAGTGCCGCAGCCCAAGATCTTGCTTTAAGTAACTCAAACGAAATAAGGTATAAAAATGAGAAAACCTGTAAAATATAGATGAACGCCCTAGAAGAGGAAAACGACTAAAATATAGATGATGCCCTGTAAAAATACATTAAAAGCATAAGGAGATCTCTGATAGATGGAATCAAGGGTCCGTCTACCTGGCAGTCTACCTGGCAGTTCCAACCACGGCTAGGCGTATGCCATTGGGGTGCCCATAAGGAATGATTCCCCCCCCCATTTGTCCCTAGCACCTGGGATTTGGCAATACGTTGTCCCCAAAGATGGAGGCAGGGCAGACTGGGTGGAAAAAACAACCCTGAAAAAGGGCCCTACCCCAGTTTGCCCTGACTGCCCTGCCTAGAGTTGCCAACTCCAGGTTCTGGGGGTGAAGCCTGAAGAAGAAGAAGAGAAAGAAGAGGAAGAGATTGGATTTATACCCTGCCCTTCACTACCCGAAGGAGTCTCCTTTCCCTTCCCCTCCCCACGACGGACACCCTGTGAGGTAGGTGGGGCTGAGAGAGCTCTTTTGAGGACTGCTTACGAGAGAATGGCTCTGAAAGAACTTGTAACTGACCCAAGGTTACACCAGTGGCCAAGGTCACACAAGGTCACACACACAGCCGTTTTCTCCAGGGGAACTAATTTCTGTCACCTGGAGATCAATTGTAGTCCCAGGAGATCTCCAGACACAACTTGGAAGTTTGCAGCCCTGGGACGGAAAGAGAACCAACCAGTCTGGCTCCTTGCCACATCCCCAGGGCTGGTCCCTTGTGCACGAGGCTGCTATGCAAGTGAGAGCTAGGCCAAACACCTTGTGGGGCAGGATCCACCAGACAGTGGTGGATGTGGATTAGGGTTGCCAACCCCCCGGCACTGTTCCCTCTAAGCTGAGTTAGTGCGAGTTAGCTCACAGTTTTTTAGCCTCCGGCTCACACATTTCTGTCTTAGCTCAGGAAGGAGGGCTCCAGAGCAAACTAATTTATGCAGTAGCCAAATCGCTTGCTCACAACTTTAATGCCAGTAGCTCACAAAGTAGAATTTTTGCTCACAAGACTCCCCCGCTTAGAGGGAACATTGCCCCCCGGTATGCCAGGGGTCCCCCGTTTTGGGGGGGGGTTCTACCCACTGCCGGCCAGATGGCCAGTGGGGGAAGCCCCACCCCCAACACCCACAGCAACCCATCTCTCTCCCTTTAATTGTGTGGAACCCGTGTTTGATCGCCGCAAGTTTGCAAGCTTGCAGGGAAATGCCAGCTTCGTGCTCTTAAAAGGGAAACGCAGCTGTGGGAGCAGGGGGGTGGCACAAGGGGAGGGTCCCGAGCTTTCAGCCCACTGGGACCTTTCCTGGAGCTTCCATGTCACTGTCAGGGCAAACAGCATTTGATATTCATATCTTCCACGAATTCATGGAGGATACACAGGTAGGCTTGCCAAGTCCCCCCGGGAGGCGGGGAAACCCCCGCCCCAGAGGCCCGTTCCCCGCCGGCGGTGGATTGGGCCCCAGGGGGAACCTCCACCCCCAAAATACGCGACATGCACGTCACCCGTAAGTGACGCGACCACGCCGGGCACGCTGGGGGCGGGGCCACGGTCATCCCAGGGAAAACTCTATGGTTCCGGCACCTCTTTTTACCAAAAAAAAAAGCCCTAAAAAGCCAACTATAAACAAGTAAACATTACCACACCCTGTGGAGCAGAGGTCCATCAGTGGCTATTAGCCACAACGTATAGATGGAACATTGTGCCTGAGGTTGCCAGCTCCTCCCAGCCGCTGGTGGGAGACAGGGGGACAGTAGCCAGATCCAAGTTGGGGAACTCCTAGAGATTTGGGGATGGAGCCTGGGGAAGACAGGGACCTCAGTGTGGATGTCATGATCTGGGCTGTGCCACCAGAGGCCTACTAGGCCCAGGGAGCCTGGCTAGCAGTAGGTGAGGCTGGGCCTACAACTCCCAGAAGCCCCTGAGAGGTTTTGGAGCCAAAATTGACCAATAGG